>NC_038248.2:35418025-35538184 GCF_000004515.6 Glycine max | reverse complement strand
ACTGTTTAATGCTTGATGAAATCAAGGAAAATTAGTGGTCCATCACAAATTCTTTCTCTAGCAAGTCTCTTAGTCCACCATTTTGCTGTGGGTATGAATTTGATAGTAGTAATCTGTAAGTTTTTAAGGGATAGGAGCCAATGCCAACTGCCAAGAACCAATTTCCACAGCAAATATCTCAAAACGTGTTTCATATTGTAGCTATTCTGAATGTTTAAAAGCACTTATTTTAAAGTTAAGCAGAATTGTTTTTAATGAAATTAATTTTGAATTTTTTTTAAAAGATTAAATGTAATTCTGATATTTTTATCAAATACTAATCATATATTTTACATATTAATATATGCATAATTCTCAAAGTTAATTATTGATATAGAAAAATAAAATATAGATCCTAATTCTTCCGTTTGAAGCACGTTATTATGTATTTATAGAATAAGCCACCTAATTAAAAATATAAACTAAATTAGTCTCCTTTTATTGCTAAACAAATTGCATTGATTTTCACTTTCAAAGAAATGCACCAAGTCTTTAGTACCAATAGACATTCTTTGGTGGGGTTCTTCGTTCCTTAACACAATGCTACACCCATGATTTTTGGCTCAAACCTTTAAACAATTTTTTTATACATTGTAAACGTGATTTTCAACTAGACGGATCAGTAACATTTTTATGTGCGTGAGGATGAAGGTCGGTGGAATTTATCAAAATTAGGAGATGTAAACATATTGCTGCAAAAGTAATCCATAAAAATAAATCAATGACCATTAATTTAGGAAACATATGATAAATGTTACAACTGAATATGGAAAGACACCCCCCTACAACATAAAAAAGCTTCTTTCTTCGTATAAAAGGTCTCCAAATATGTCTAGTGGCCCCAAGCTCTGCGAGAAAATCACATTGCAGTAGCACATATTGTCCTTGATAATTAATAATAAATTCCTACTTCTTCATAAAAATGCAATAAATAAGGCATGGGCTACGTTGGCTACATTGGCTACCAAAACCAAGGGGGAAATTACCATGTATATAAATAAAATCAACCATTGAACTATATATAAGTGCCCCTATAGGCAGAAACACTCTTCTCAATGCAATTCAATACCATACAAGTTTAACTTGCCACGGGCTTTGCAATGACTTTCTTAACGGCTTCAGCATAAGTCCTGTGCTGATAGGTGAGAGTTGATTCAAGCAGGTCCCAAAGTGAGGTTTTAGGATTCCAGCCTGATAAAGAAGTAACACCCCATTAACAGGTAAATTATTTTAAGAGGAGTTTGTTCAAAAGACTGTGTCAGTATTCCTAGCATTTCTCATTTTAATAATCTCAAAGGTAGAGTAGAACAAGGAAACATACCAAGCTGCCTATTAATTATGGTCATGTCAGGAATTCTCTTGTCACTATCATCATATCCCTCACCATAAAATTCTTTGGAGCTCACATCAATAGTAGGTTTTTCCAGAGGTGCTTCTCCACTTACCTTTGAATAAACCTGCAGAATTGAACGAAAATAAATGTTGAATGGTCCCAAATACCATGTTGAAATTCTAATAGGTACAAACAATCAAACTTAATCCTCTAACCTGAGTCATCATTTCAGCAAGCTGCCTAACTGTAACCTCATTGTTTGGGTTTCCCACATTAAAAATATGTCCATTAGCCCTGGCGGGATTTTCCTGTTAAAAATTATCGTTCACATTTAGTTGAACCATCCAACAAGAATAATAGTTTAAAGATGAAATTCTACAATCAGAACTTAAAATATATAAAGTTGCATAAAAAGATTGGATATGGGAACCTACAATCATCAATAAGACAGCTTCAATAGCATCCTTAATATACACAAAAGTCCTCTGGGATTGGCCACCATCCACAAGCTTGAGGGGCTCTCCACGGAGGAGATTCTACAGAAAAGGAATGGAGAAAATATTTAGAATCATTATCCAAAAATATCGAGTAACATATATACAAGCTTAAACAAAGTCTAAATCAAAATGTAAACTCACATTGCTAAAGCATGCCAGAACCCGAGGAACACCCTCACTTGGGCCATCAATGCCGGGAATGAAATCCATTCGTGGTCCAATCCAATTAAAAGGCCTCACAATTGTGAATTCCAAGCCATTTTCAGCACCCTCAGCTGCCAACAATGTCATCTCAGTGAGACAAAGGTCAAGACATGAAAAAATGGAAACAGTGTACGCAATAAAAAATTAAACCAAACAAAATCAGCTCACCATAAACAAGCCTCTCAATCAACTGCTTAGCACAGGCATAGGACCATCTCTGCTTTTCAATTGAACCAAAAATACAAGGAGACTCATCCTCCTTAAGTACGTAGTATGCAGGATCCTACACCAAATTGAAAACAACATAACATAACTCAGTTCATTACCAAAAAAAAGAAACGCAACAACCAAACAACTCCCTTGCTAAGATCCTATTTAGATAAACTTTCCATATGTACAAGAGAAGGAAATAAGAAGATAAAACAAATTGTGCTTCTCTTATAAACTAAAATCAATTTACGCAATTAACGTTTATAGAAGCTCTCTAATCTAACTTCTCTAAAAGCTAAAGTGCTTAACTTGATTTTAGTTTATGCAAGAAGTTCAATTCATTTTACTTTTTTCTTCTATAAGTGCTCATGGAAAAGTTTATCCCAACAAAACATAAATAACATGAACAAAAGGAAAACACACAATTGTTGATTTGAAAAGATCCAAGGTTGCTAAATAACAAACCATTGATGCATTGCAAATTTGAAATCATCATTGGTTATACACAGATCTATAGTAGTACCTCGCTTCAACGAAAGTGAAAGCTCACCTGACGAAGAGGACTATCTTTGGGGAGGAAGCTTCCAATCGTTTTCCCATAGACTTCACACGTAGAGAAATGAATGAGACGCTTGTTGTTCTCTGAACAGTACTTCACCTGAACCCAAATTCCAATCCTCAATTTGAATTTCCAAACACACAGAAAACAAAGAAAAAAGGGAGAGAAAGTAAAGTAAAAGTAAGACGCACCACAGGAAGCGCGTCGATGAAGTTGCTGTAAATTGTGTCAAGAGGGCGCGTGTTGTAATCCGCGGGAGTGCAAATGGCAGCCAGATTAATAGTCTGGAACAAAACACAAAATTGTGAAACTCATAAGAAAACTCACAAACTAAGATTTGAATCTCCGCGGGGAGAAGTATATATATATATATAGTTTTATTTATCGAGAGAAGAATTCAAATTCGATCTAGGATCTGTTATTTTGAACCATTAAATCAATCTTATAACTCTATGATGAGCAATATCCGCATATTTTTAACGTTGGAGGGTGTCTGGAATAAAAAAAGTGGATAACTAATTTACCAGATCTGACATTTTGATGAGGCCTTCGAGACGGGAATCGTGCTTGATGTTGAGGCGATGGAACTGGATGCGAGAGGCCCAAGGGAGCGTGTGGGGTTCCAAGAGGTGTTTGATCTTGTCATTGTAGACATCCAAGGCGAGGACACTGTGAGGGGTCTCCGACATGAGCTTCTCGCAGAGGTGGGACCCAATGAAGCCACCGGCGCCAATCATGCAAATGGTGATGGGCTTTATGGGGTTCCCATCCAGATCTACTCGCGACGAAGCCATTACTCAGAAACAATCAAATCGATAAGAGAAGAAATTGGGTCGCTGGAGCTTATATAAGGATTGAGGAGAGCGAATCCTTTCTCTCTTCCACCGTTACTGTCACTGTTGCCGATGATGTGATGGTTTTGCACGCAAAGTATTTGGTTTTAGTTTAGGATTTAAATAACTTTGTGTCTTCTGGAATCGAAAGATTTTATGGTGCTGTGATTCAGAATTCATTGCCTGTTAAAATGGTCTCGTCTAGTTGTCTCCCACAAGTTTTCTTTCTTTCTTTTTTATTTTTCCATGACGTTTGATGATAAATTTGTCATTGTATTTGTTTTTTTTGAAAGTATATTTAAAATTTTGTCTGAAAATTTAATCTAAAAGAAACAATTATTGAGATATTTTTGTAAATTATAATCCAAACGCATACTAAGTAAGATTAGTTGCCAACCGAAGAAAAAGAAAACATTTTATTGTTTATTCTCCTTACAATTTGCAGAATTAGAATTCATTCCGGTCATTGTCCCTCTCAAGAGGTTTTTAAGAAGATGATGTTTACTAGTATTTTAGCACATGTAATTTATAGGGCACAAATTAACTTTATATTATTAAAATTTATAATAAATAAATAATTTAAATATACAAATTATATTATAATTTAACTTTATAAGATATAAATATTTTTGAATATGTATTATATTTTAAATTTATGATAAACAATTTATACTGTAATATAAAATTATTTTAAATTATTTTTAAAATATTAAAATTTAATTTAAAAAAAAAGATGGAAAAATATACTAGAAGGGATAAGAGGTGAAAAAAGTTCCTGAAAACTTATCATTTAAAAAAAAACTCTTTAAAACCTCTAATTTAATTCATGTATATACTAATTTTTATAATAAATTTATAAATTTTTTTATGACATTCGAAAATAATAATTAACCTTTGGACCTTTAAAAAATATTTAGTTTTTTTCTATGAAAATTTATTTTCTATTATATGTCATAAAATTATTTTAGAAAACACATAATAATAAGTATTTTATATAAAATTTAATATATTTATAATTTATTAAGTAAGCTTTAATTTTTATAATTGGTCCCTCTTTCATTTAAATTAAATCTGACCCAATCCCTGACCATCACCCTATCACTGTCATGAGTAGACAAGTAGACTGATCATGTGAGTCCATTAAATACAAAGACTCAAGTAGATGTGTCATATAATTTTAAAAAAATAATTATGTCATAAATACTAAAATCTTATTTAGAATAAATTTTGAAGTATAGAGAACTGACCATATAGAATTCTGTCCTCAAGAGTTTTGACACTCCATGCCTTCATCATCAGAATTTTGTTTGTATAATTATCAAAATATATAAAATAAAAAAAGATTTTTGTTTGTAGAATTTTCAAAAAGATAATAATGTGGTTGGCATTTGGCATCAAGGAAAGCTTAGATCCACATCACACACACTGCGCATGTTATCCAGTTTGATGTACAGCTAGATATCTTATAAGTCGTCAACAACTTTACGCGGTTCTGTCACACACTCACAGGCTCACACTACTCAGCACATTATTTGTTAATCTAAAATTTCTCTTAAATAAACCAAACAATGTTAATGGATGTAAAATAACTATGAATTGAATTTTCTAAATATTATTTAAAACGTGCCGATTTTAAATAGTAGTGTTTTAATATTGTTGATGTTTTTATATATAATTAAATATCTTAAAAACATTAACAGATTCAAACAACATCATGTTTATCAAAACTCAAAAGTGCAGTTCTATTTCGTACGAAGAGTTTTAAGTACGAAGTATACGAATTCAAAATTCTTTCTTTCTATTGATTGAAACAACAATTAAATAACAACAAAATAATTTAAAAATTAAAACAAAAGTGCAGCAGTCATTCGTGCAGTGGGTTCGTGCAAAATGTTTCATACCATTAAACTTTTCCGTTTTCAAGATTATATTATTCGAGTGGAAATTTTCAAAATAAAGTATTATTTATAATTTTAGTTATCAGCAAAGTATGTAAAATCAAATTTACAAGTTTCAATCCAAACACACTAACAAATACTCATTATTTCAATCCTCACATAATTTGCATTGCAAAGCATCTATTTCTGTGCAAATGTGATAAAGTGATGCATGGGTTCCATAAGTGGATAGCGTGTACATCTTTCATTTCAGTCTCACTTTCGTCCTATCATACAAATTGAAAACAATTCAATTATCACTAGTTTGATTACAGATTTGAGTCTGTTACTTTTGAAAAATCCAATTTTACCCTCACTTTAGGTGGAAAAGTTGCTTCTACAGAGAATATGGGACAATTTGTTTAAAATTATAAAAAAATAATTTTAAAATAAGCTGTTTTTTAAAAAGTATAATTTTAATAAGAAGATATGATTTACTTTTTAAAATAAGTAGAAAATTATTTTTTAAAGACAGAAATATTTTAGACAAACACTGAAAAATAAAAGGTTACTTATTTTATTAAAATAAACATTTTCTTCGACTAATAAATTTCAACAAATGGACCCTATATATTCCATTGGATTTAATAATTTTCATGAAGAGGATTAATATTTCCTATGGATTTTGATGATTGTACACATTTACATCATTGTTTTAGAAGAAAAAATGACAACCAAAAAATGAGTGAAAAAGTTTCTTTTAATTTTGTTAAGTCACCAAGACATTGATGTGTTTCAGTTTTATTAATAACTAATATCTATATAAAAAAAACCTGGCACAAAATAGAAAAAAGATAGAGTTTTTCTTAGTAAGACTACACTTAATTTTTTTCTCTCCTCATTGAGAAGATTTTTGAAAATAAAGAAAAACACATTTTCAAAAGCATACGTATTATATAAATGGCAAGTGTATTTTACTAATGAAAAGGATGCCATTTTCTACTACATAATTTTCTTCACTGAAGAAGGAGATAATATCCTCTTGCATTGTCTTTCTTTCAAAGTAAACAAGCAATAACAATTCTTTCGTTTTTCACAGGAACAAGTCAAAGCAAATGGAGGATCATTCAGTGTAATGAAAAGGCCATAAAAATATTTCACCCACCAAATTTCGCAAATGGCTAAAACCTAAGGTCACAAGAAACAGTTATCTGTTTCCAACAAGAAAAGCAATATTGCGAGTTGTATCTAGTCTATAGCTTATAATGATCTTGATTTCCCCCCGAGCCTTAATCTTAAATTTTTAAGAACTTAGTTAGGCTTAGTTCCTTTTTAAATTCTATCCCTTTTACAAATTTTGTAAGACATAAAAGTTTATCAATTATCACAAGGGTCAAAGCACGAACATCAAGTGCTGTTACGTCTGAGTTATTGTATCTTAATTTCTTCCACTTGTTTCTTTTCTTTTCTCATATATGTTGCGCAATGTTGTGTTGTACATTTGGTATGGTCGAAAAGTGCGCTTGTTAAAGAAGCTGGTACAGCTCAGTATGTCACGTGCAAGACTATACTTGTAACCAACGTCCTTTCTTACTACTATATTAACTTTTAGTCAGGTTTTTGGTTTTGGGAAATGTAGAAAACAGACTAAGAAAAAGGTCATTTGTTTGCTTCTCAAATTACATTTCATTTTATGCTGCAAACTATTTATAGGACATGTATGGATTGCTGTTGAAATTATTGGCATTTCAATGTAAATCCAACATATATAAGTAAAATAAAAACAAAAATAAAAGTAATGATACTTTGACAAAATTACTTTTGACTCATAAAGTAATTTTCCATCATATTTTTCAAACGTGCACATAAACTTGTTTCTCAAATTACATTTTAAATTGTTGGGAAAACTCTGACTTTCTGACTTCCGTGAAATTAAGATAAACATTTAGTAATTAAAAGTAATAATGGAGCATACGATTATAATTCTCCAACATGAAGATTCTTTCACTATACAAAAGAATAGTACTCTAAGGTGACTCACTAAGTTTGAGGATAGAGACTTCCCAAGTTATTTATCTTCTCTCAAAGAGGCTCTTTCTTACTCTAAGAAGTGGATTCCCTTGAATGGTTAGGAATGAAGGCTCTTACTTTTGTTTATATTACTCCACATCCACAATGAACGGTGGAGATTATTTATATCCTAGGGTGGAGATTAATTCTCTAGAATGCTCCACACATTCTAAGAGTCTACACTCTTCTACTCTCTTCCATATTCTTTCATAAAGTTCCAGAAGGTTTCACATCTCCAGAATATTCTAGAGATTTTCACATTCTTTCACAAGAGAGTTTTATACTACTCTAGAGTTTTAGAAAATTCTACATTTTTCTAAAAGCTCTAGAATTTTCTAGAACCTCTCCAACTAAGAAGGGATCCCAACACAAATATTGTTCGATTTTGTTTCAACGGTGTATCTTGCAGCTCAGGACATGATCATAAATTCATTCGTGTTTTATCGCAAAATTAAGAGACAATAAGATGGTTACAGCTAAGAATGTTTATGTTGCTACTTGCAACCTACTTTTAATTAAAAAAATTGTACCACCTCAACGTGTCAATTTTAGTTACATTAGAAGCATGCAATACGTTGATAAGATACTGAGAACTTATAAATTTCTATATTGATTTTTTACTTGTGTACCTTGATAGTTAAGTTGAAACATTTATAAGATTCTTGAAACTGCAGCCCTGCCAAATTAAACCAGATCCACTGCATGCTATAGAGTATATAGACCTTTTCAAATCCTGCACTTTCTCTCTCTCTGAAAAAGCTCATTGTTGAAGAGAAACTCAAAAGCATGGGGTCTTCTAGTTATTTCTTCACTTCCTTGCTTCTGGTTGTAGTGTTCAATCTGGCTAAAGGGCAGCCTCTGGTCCCTGCATTGTTCATATTTGGGGACTCTGTGGTTGATGTGGGAAATAATAACCACTTATACACCATTGTTAAAGCAAACTTCCCTCCTTATGGAAGAGACTTCAAGAATCACAATCCAACAGGGAGGTTTTGCAATGGAAAGCTTGCGTCAGATTACACAGGTATTCCACAAAATCTCCATTTAATGAAACACCCCTTTATCACCCACATTTTCTTGTTTTTCAACAAAAGGCTTGCTTGTTTGATCTTTGTTCCTTTCCCTACAGCTGAAAACCTTGGATTTACCTCTTACCCCCCAGCTTACCTCAACTTAAAGGCCAAAGGAAACAACCTCTTAAATGGTGCCAACTTTGCCTCAGCTGCTTCTGGCTACTATGATCCCACAGCCAAGTTATACGTAAATATATCCTTGGAAGTTTGAAACTCTCAATTTGTCTTTTTTACTTCTCATCATTATTGGTAAAGCCTAATATGGGTATTTGTGTGTTTTCTTTTCTTTGTTTCCTATCGGTCTAGCATGCAATTCCATTGAGCCAACAGCTGGAACACTACAAAGAGTGCCAGAATATATTGGTGGGAACAGTAGGGCAGTCTAATGCTTCATCAATTATATCTGGTTCTATATATCTTATCAGTGCTGGGAACAGTGACTTTATTCAGAACTATTATATAAATCCACTGCTTTACAAGGTTTACACTGCTGATCAATTCTCAGACATTCTCTTGCAAAGCTATGTCACTTTCATTCAGGCATGTCTTTCTCAACCTTGGCATATTTGCTTCAACAAACCATGTTCCAGTTAAAGAAGGGTTATCAATAATAAAAATTTAAGAAAAGAAAGAAAGAAAGGGGTATTTATTTTCCTTTGCTGATTTTGATTTGCATTTCCAAATTCCAAACATGCATGTAACAGAATATATATGCACTTGGAGCAAGGAAGATTGGTGTGACAACATTACCTCCAATGGGTTGTTTGCCAGCAACCATCACTCTCTTTGGCTCTGATAGCAACCAATGTGTGGTTAAACTAAATAATGATGCTATTAACTTCAATAAGAAGCTAAACACCACATCTCAGAGCTTGCAAAAATCGCTTTCTGGTCTCAAATTGGCCATCCTTGATATCTACCAACCTCTCTATGACCTTGTCACTAAGTCTTCTGAAAATGGTACACACTTTCTAAGTTTCTAACCCTGCTAATCCTAGAAAGCCAATCTTATTATGCATAACTCATGAACAAGTTTTCTTTGTGTGGCATGCCCTACACTTTACACAGGATTTTTTGAAGCAAGGAAGGCTTGTTGTGGAACAGGCTTGCTAGAAACATCTGTGTTGTGCAATCAGAAGTCCATAGGAACATGTGCCAATGCATCTGAGTATGTATTTTGGGATGGTTTTCACCCGTCTGAGGCTGCAAACAAGGTTTTGTCTGATGACTTGCTGGCTGCTGGCATCTCTCTCATATCCTAATTGAACACTTCTAGGCTCATATCTGCTTTTGTGGTTACTGTTGTATCAGTTTGGCTTATGTAAAAGACGTTTGAGTTCAATTACAATGGTTACTGTGTGTTTTCAAGTTTCGTGTAATAAGACCAATATTCCTATGAGTTTTCATGTAAAATTTCTATCTTGAGTATTCAAAGCTGCTCCTGATGGATTTGTATTCAACTATTTTATTTAGAGAATTTAGTTTAATGTGACAGATAAACTCAAACTACTCGAACCTTAAAAAAATATAAAAGTTAAATTTAGTGATAATAGGAATTGACTTTTTCTCACCCTTTACTTCGTAGGGTTTTTTTTTTTTTTTTTTGAAACAGTTTGCTTCACAGGGTTTGGTACTTTGATTTCACGTCTTGGATAAGATTTTTTATATTTCGAATGTGATTATAAGAAACAAATGTTTATAACTTTCACATTTTAAACATGATTCTTTCCTTCTTAACTGGTTTCCAAACATTTTAAGAAATTTAGAGTCGTTGAGGTTGGCAAATGCCGTCTGGACTCTCTTTATCGAATAGTAATATAATGTCTAAGTAAATTTAGGACAAAATTTAGACCAAGTTTTTTAAGTGCTTGTACTGTTGTTCTTTAATTATAAATTAAAAAACTTACATCAAAAGGTATTAGAACTTCGAGAGTTAAGCATGTAGGTGGTAGAGGATAAAACCACAATCAAACTAGGGGTATGTACAATTAAGAATCTTATTACTCTTCAGTTTCATCACTCACGAAGAACAAACGAGATTACTAATATCTAAGTGTGTATGTGAAATAAAGTCCAGGAATTACAAATTAGAAAGAAAAAAAAAACTTAGTACAATTTCTTAGGTGTTTTTAGTTTTATTTTTCCATCAGATATGAAATTTCACCTTAGTAATTTGCAATTTTGCATAATGAAAGTTTGCATTAAAATTTAACATATATATATCGAGATGAAACTTCAATTTTAATTGGAAAATAACATCTAATAACCTAATTAACTGCATTTAAGTTTTATCCTTAAAAATTATCAATCCAAAAAGCCAGGTGCAAAACTCCTACCAGGGTCCCACCACCAATAGCTTCCAAAAAGAAAAGTGGATAACGTTAAAATAATGTATTCGTATATCTAAACGTAACTGCCCAGAACAAACAAATACAAAACAGCATCCGCAGGTGCAGAGCCTTCAAAGTTCAAAGATTGTCTGGACAACTGTAATTTAAAAGATACAGTAATTCTACTTGGAGAATTTATGACAACAATCCAACAATCTTTGTACATCTGTCTCACTGACAAGAACTTCAGCATTCCCATTATTCTTGGCGTTCTCCTTTTCAGCAGTCCACTGATTCAGAATACTGATGATCCTTCTGAGCTATTGTTTGCAACGGTAAAGGGAAACAACAAATAAATAGCAAAGCAAGCATGTACATAAATAAGCATAGTCAGTAGGTATGGTTGGCATTTTGTAGTTAGACACATTTGGATGGCTAGATAGACGTCTAAAGGTCTAATGCTGCAGAAATAGAGACCATCAATCTAAATATGCAAAGCTCGTTAGTGTTTTTGTACCCTTCTTAAGAATTTCCCTTTAGTAAGAACATTGACACTCACAATATATATAAGTAAAATAATAAATGTCATGAGTGGATTCTACAAAATTAGATACAAGCTAACAGCCAGTTGTACCTGATCTGACAATAAATCCTTTTTAACATATAGCATCATTATAAATTGGAAAAAAAAGAAGCCCTGCATTGTATGTTAGGCTGGAAAACATAAATATAAACTAATTGCTAATGTAAATGATACTTTGTTGAGTATATATATCATTCTTGAGTTGTCACATCATCTAATAAGTTTGACTTTGCTAATGACCACATGAGAGGACAATGACATAACATATCATTAAATGTAAGGTGTAAACCTTTTTTATACGGACAACGTATTAAATTAAATTATTTTGGTTTCAATACAAGTATTGTTTTAACTCTTCTAATGACGCATAAATTGGCACTCTTTTTCAGGCCAGCCAATAGATTGCAAGAGGAATAAAAATGGATTCTTAATCATGATAGCATAGATAGGAATGAAATTAAATTCAACATCTTATTTATAAGAAATTGAAATCTCAATCCAAAAAATGTGATTCTTCCCATTTCAAAATTCAAATAGTGTCATCTAAAGGGGGCCTGAGAATCACAAACAGCAAATTCAATTTTAACTAACTTAAAGGGAGGATACTGATGTGTCTCTAGCATTTGCTGTTGAGCCAAGAGAAGACAAGCTTTCCTGTTCATGACCAGATTCAACTTGTTGGTTGAGAAGTTCATCTTCAATCAGATCAAGTTTTCTGACAAGAACTGAAACATAGTGATGTACTCTTGAAGGGCTCATTTCAGTTTCCCTAATTCTAACCAATATCCTAGCAATTACATTCCAGAGTGCATTTCTTGCTTCCACATCATCCGAAGCAAAAGGGAATATATCAAGCAGACCTTCTAATAGATGCAGATCTGGATTTACCATTATATTAAATAATCTAGACTCAGAAAACAATACAGAGTGAATTGAAGTTTAAAAATGAGAGTGAAGGAGATAGTTTACCTTGTGATATCTTCAAAGCATGATCAGCAACATCAGATAACATATTTGCAATGAGAACTGCAGCAGTACCACAGCAGTTCCCAACCTGTAGAAGATATCACCAATTCATCATAGTTTTCAGTTAGCCAGATCATCTCATTCCTTGTCAAAACTCAAGTTTTTTATTAGCCATAAATTGATCCAGAAAATGTTATGAAATAATTATAACTGCTAAAACACTAAGAAGATGTTGGACTCCCACAGCACTGGGTCTCAAAATTCATCGTTAACAAAAGTTTGGACAGCTTGATTAAGTTGGCATCATCATGAAACTCTCTTTTATCGTCAATATCAGTAACTCCTTTTTCTTATTTGCTTTTTGTGAGGAAATGTCAGAAGTAATGTACAGTTGTACACTGTTCAACTGATGCTGCTCAAAGGAACAAAAAAAACATTTTGTCCACTGATAAAGAGAGAAAGATTCTTAATTTAAAAATATAAGTCTTGTAATGCATCTTGGAAGAAGAAAAAAGATAGTAATTTTTTTGGGAGAACTTATTATGATATTTACAAGAGTTCTGTGGACATAATTTTTCTGAATTTGCAGATCATGAAATTCCAAATTATTGATATCAAGAGTTGATGTTGTGTAAGATGCATCAGTATTGAAAGTGTTAACTATAACAATGTACCTCAAATTTATCTGGGAACTTAACCAGATCACATATTAGTTGAAATAGCTCTGTACTTGAACAAATTTCCTGAGAATGATCATCCATAACAGAATGGGCTTCAATTGCACGAAGAATTAAATCAAGAATTGAGTACCTGAAATATTAAGATATGAGGTTTGTACCAATTCCACCAGATAACTAAATGGAATAGTTATCTGCAACAGAAATGCGAGAGGGAAACAAATTGCAAGACAATATATTTTACAACCATTTGCCAGTGATGTCAGAAATAGAATCCGAGGATAATAGGAACTGTGTAATTTCATCAGTGCAGAATGGAGGATTGTGGATCAAGGTACCTTTGGGTATTCTTTCTGTCATTAATTTTCTGATCTCAAAAGTCAAGAGACTGATCAATATATTTGCCAAACCAAGCTTCATCATAGGTGGAAGAAGAGCATCCACAACTTTCTGGTGACTTTCTAATATAGCCAAAATAAGCCCAATGATCTGTTAAAAAGTAGAATGATGAAAATGTCAAAAGAAAAATCAAAATAAACATATTATTTCCCCTCTGAAATTATTTAAGTTTCTTGTGCATATATTACAAAACATGCTTTTAACTAAGTCTAGTGACTTAACAAATTGTACCTCTATAAAAGTAAAAAAAGTTGAAACCACCCTGTATTAATACCAAGTATTGATTACCTTTACTAAAAGCTGAAGGTTCAACGTATTTTCTGCAATCCATAATATTTGACATAGTATATGTTCAGACTGCAATGCCTCAGCCCATGTAATAGATTCACCACTTTGAAGACCCACAGTCAACAAACTGTTCCAAAAACTATTTGTAAGAAAAGATTGTATTTTGTAAGACAAAGGCACTTATGTCATAAAGTAGTGTGATACCTAATTTACAGCATCACACAAATAAAATTCTTGAGGTAAATCAATAAAAATCATGTCTTTTTCCTGTCCATCTATTTGGTTGGGTGAATCCGTTATCCGTGTGTATCTTTTATAGTACAAAGAAAGAGGACAAAACATCCTCTAAAAATACAAAAAACAGAAAGAGCAAAACTAGAACCAATGAATCATGTAGCAAAGCACACCAATCTTTCTGCATGTCTTTGTCTGAGACAGCAACAGCTCTAGAAACATCATGAACAGAACACTGGAGGTTGTCAAAGAAAGCGCCGTTTAAAATTCTGGCCATAAACAGCAAAGAATCACCAAGACAGAACATTACTAAAAAATCTTAGCTTCTCTATTCCAGCCAAAACCTCTGAAATTAGCCAAGAGAAAGTGCTGATGAAAATCCTTAGGACAGATAATGAGAGTTAAAGAAACAAATAAAAAATTCAAAGAAACGAACACAATAGACAATTAATAATTAGATAAGCATGCAACAGATGCATATTATTTCTTAAAAGACAAAGACAGAAACATTTGATACTAGCAGAGTGTTTTTTTCTCACTGAAGTTAAGCATTGTTAAACAGAAAATGAAAATAGCAGGCATAACAAGAAGAAAAAAGGCATAAAATAGGGAAACAAGAAGTCATGTAGATTTGGTCCTTAACAAAAATGAAGGTAATCAGATATTCCAATTCCAAAAGCTGACAAGAAATACATTTGCAAAAAATGCGTCATACCAGCATGTTTCACATAGGCATTGAGGATCATCCATAAACAGTTTCTCCACAATTATCTCAATCAGTCCTTTTGTTGAGATTATATGCTTCATTGGAACTTCATGACAGGCAAGGTTCCCAATAATTCCTATGCCAATTTCCTACACCATACAATAATCCAAAAAAACGTGACCGAATAAATAAGAACTTAATCATTTGATAGTATTATGCAGTCTGAATAACATTGACTTACGGTAACACGCTCTGATTTGCAAACAAGTAGATTAGCTAAAAGAACTTCAAGTATGAGATTCTCCACCTGCAGTATTATGCCGAGTAACCATTTCATTTCCATTTATGAGCAATAACACAACTGAATGGTTGAAAGGCAAACAATAGATGTGTTTAGGTCTCTGCTGCGTAAGAGAAAGTATCAAGGATCGTTTTAACGATTAGGAGCTTGGTGGTTGATGCTGGGCAGCATTGGAAAGCATGCTTTAGAAAACATTCAAATAATCATCTTTTGTCTTCCTACAAAGATGACATGAGGGAAGTTTGAGACTTATGACCAATTTGGTGTAAGAAAAGTTTTCCATTTCCTGTTTTCACTACTAGTTGCAATTCTTGAAAACAGAAAAGGGAATGTAGGAAATGAAAACAAATTGTGGCAGTACAGTACATCAAACCTGCTTAGAAGATGTTTTGAAATGAAACTACTATATAATATGAAGAAAGAAACTGAAATAAACACAATAAACCAAAAACCAGCATTGATATACCATGAGTTCCGCGTGTGTTTTACTGGCAGCTAAATCCCACAAAATGCAACCATATTCCTCCCACGCGTCTTCTCCGACCGAGACACCGGAATGTTCAATTCCATCACCAGTATCTTGACATTCTCCACGCGAAAATTCAGCGGAAACATCAACATCCATATTCTCAGATTTATTCTTGGACGATTTAACGTTTTCATCACTCGAAACAGAAGCAGAGGGCGAAGCCCCTTCTTCTTCTCCTTCTTGATTAGGGCCAAGTGAAGCAACTTCACTCAAGCTACTCCGAGAAGCAGAATCCAACGGCAGAAGCTTTTTCTTATCAACAAGATTATGTAACTCGGATCAACTGTCGTTGATAAATCAAAAAACTGCATCAGGAGTAATCATTCAAAACAATCACTGAATATCACTTCAAAAAAAAAAAAAGCAATCATATTTTTATCTCAAATTTTGTAACTTAGGCGGAGACACTGATGAGAACCTCGTGTGACGGAGCAGAAGGGTGGTGCATGGGGCCACCCTGCTCTATTTCTTCTTCTTCTTCAATAATTGGATTCTGCCGGAACCGCCATGCTCCTTGTTCCCTCCAATTTTAAAAATTCATGAGAAATATCGATTTCATCCACACGTGCGTGTGCCTGCCTTCATTAATCTACCAAGAGTTAGAGAGAGGCGTTGATACCATTTTTTTTTTTCTTCCGAACTTCTTGTGTACATCATGGGCCAATGGGCCTGTAATATGTTCAGGCCTAGCCCAAAATTTACTGTTGGTGGGTCGAAGCTCAACGAGCAAAGTCCATCACTGTCAACTACACGAATAAATAAATAAATATATTAAATATTTATAACGGAGACGAAGAGAACTGTCGCCTTCCAATCCTCAACCAAAAATAATTCGAATGTCGTAGGCGAATTTCAGCCACAGGTGACTTACACCAAAACTATCGGCCACAAATAATGCATTTACTCTTAATTTAACAGATAAATAGTCAGTCATTTTCGTCCCATGATGCACAGGACACTGATAAATTTATTTTTGGAAGAAGAAAATTTAAATTTTAATTCCAAAAGTGAAAAAGAAATAAGACACAAATTTATCCATATGTTCATTTTTGTTTGTTGCCGTTAATTAGAGAGCCTACATGACAAACAGAAAAAATTAATATAAAATAAATAAAATCTATCTTAATTTTGTTATTATTTAATATTGTCAAAATAAAAATTTCAGACCAACAAACAAATTATGCTTATTAATCAATATTATGTTTTTTATTATGTTTGTTTTAATTTATGCTTATTTTTTTTTTATTTTTTTAGTGTTTAGTATAATGTTATATTTGCAACGGAAAATGAAAATTAAATTATATTTTAAAAAATAATTATTTTTGTTTTTAAATGTATAGAATGTTCATAAATTTTTCAGGTAAATTCTTTCATGAAACGTAACAACTGAAAATTAATGAATGAATTGATTTGTCATATTTTTTTATTTTTAAAGACTAAAATTTAAATTTTCATCTTTTAAAAAATAAATTCTTGAACATTCTATGCATCTAATCTAATGACGAAAATAAATATTTATTCTATTTTAAATTTAAATCAACAGATAGAGTTACTTTTTACTGTGTTCAATTTTTCTTACTTGAGGGACTTAATCCAGAAAAATAGAGTTTCGGACAAATTCACTTTTGGCACTTTTCGGTAGTTATCCAATATCTATTGTCATTTCTTCGTTCCGTCAACTTCATCAGAATATTATAATATTATTACTATAAAGTTTTCAGATAAGTAATTAATTAAGAGAACCATGTTATCTTATAATAATTAAAAAAGATCAAAGTTGGATAAATTATTCACCTGTTCCGTTTTGATCGTTACGGACACAGCTTCAACTACCTCATCCTCCCTGCACGGCATGCACGATCACCATAACCACAACCATAGCCATAGCCATAACTGCACCTGAACTAAACCACGCTCACATGGCGTTATCTTGGCCGCACGTGCTGCAGTTTCGGTCTCAACCTTTGCTCGGACATGCTAACTGCGTGTTCTTCTCCGATCTCCCCGAATCCCGCTCTCTAGAACTCTCGTGCAGTGATTCCTACACTCTGCTTCGCCGGTGCAAGATCTCCGGTCATTCTCCGGCGACGGTGAAACCGGCGGTGAAATGCCTCAGCAGATCTACGGAGGAGAAGCAATGGAGCGACGCCGAAACCGCCGTATCCGACTCGGACGAAGTTGCTGATGAGCCGAATGACCAGGAACGAACTTCCGCTCCGACAAATGGTCGCTTTGAGTCGCAGAGGATTGCTACCACTTCTTCCGGCGATTCTCTCTCTCTCGGAATTCGAGAACCGGTTTATGAAGTTCGTTCTTGCAAGCTCTCTTTTTTTTAATATTATGAAATTTAATTGTGGAATTTCGGCATTTTTCCTGCTCCAGCTAAATGAACCAAAGTCTAAAACCTTAGGATTGAATTAGCAGCTTCTTAATTTTATTGCATCTTCTCTAGTTTTATTTATTAGTTTCCGTTTTTTTTTTTTTTATCTCACGGGTTTGTTATGTTTTGTTTCTCCTTTTATTTATTTGAATTGCGAAGGTTGTTGAAGTGAGGTCTAATGGGAAAGTATCAACTAGAAAAATCAACAGGAGACAACTGTTGAAGTCAAGTGGTAAGTAAAATGCATCTATGTCTAAGCTTGAACTTGAGAATACTTAATACTCTGTGCCGCTATTATCTTATCACGTTCTGTTATTCATGCTAGTATATTGCTATTATTATTTCACTTTTGATGAGCTCAAAATTCAAAGGAGTTGCTTATAAACATAATTATAATAGAATTTGCATAACTATTGTTTTTTGATGGGTCAATGCATCTGCATCGTGTTCTATTCTTCTTTTGTGCAATGATACCCTTTCATGTCGAGTGCCTTCTCCTATTTATATCATTCATTAATTTTCTAAATTCTATGTCCTGTTTAATTATTCAGGTCTTCGTCCACGGGACATTCGAAGTGTGGATCCTTCATTGTTTATGACAAATTCAATGCCTGCGTTGCTGGTAAAGTTTCTTCTTTTTTTCCCCTATCATTTCTTAATACGTTGTATGTATAAATGTACGCATCCAAGTTCATGAAGATACTCATGGAATGCCCCGTTGTCCATATTAATGTAAACTGTAAAGTCCACATATTGTTGCCGAAAATTTGTATGCTTCATTATATAATTTAAGCAATATATTTTATCTTCTTTTTCATCCTCATCCTCCCCGAATTGCTGTAAACCACTGCCGGTTACATTCAAGTACGCAGATAGGTAACAATGTAACATTCAAAACTAGAGTTGTGCCCTAAAAGTGGTGGGGTAAAAACTACATGAGACATCACTAAGAAATAGGAATCTAAGCAACCTATTATGAAAGTTGATGGATAAGTTGTTCTTGAACAATGTATTACATTGTTAATAGAAATTCAGCCTCAAAATGAATTCATTTATGGTTGGTTGTATATTTATACACACACAAACCTTTTATTTTGTAAAGTTTACCCCATATGCTGTAAAGATGAATGTACAACATTGATATGGTTTGTTGCCTTTATCAATTAATTTATCTATTCCATTTCTTTGTCTTGTATTAGGTCCGGGAGTATGCTATACTTCTAAACCTGGGTTCACTACGAGCAATAGCAATGCAAGATTGTGTACTTATATTTGACAATAATGGGTATTATTTTAATTTATTTAATTCTGCAATAATTCATAAATTATGGGATGCGTCACCATCATTATTCCTTTGATAAAGTAACAGAGTACACTAAAACCTTCCGTTGATATTTATCAGTATAGGAGGGAAAGCGTTTTTAGAGACATTGCTGCCTCGATTGAACCCCAAGATCAACAACGGAGGGCCATCGATGCCCTTTGAACTTGAGGTTAGTCTGGAATTTCAAATTTGCTTCTCCATTAAGAATCCTGATTACTGCATAGGAGAAAACAAAATAGAGTTGCAGTCACTTCCTGACACACTCTTGTGCACTAATGGTATAACCTTGAGTTCTGCTATATCATTGAGACAACAAGCAGATCAGCAGTCCCACAAGACAAGAAAGAAAAGAGAAACTGATTTGAAATTGAATATGGTTTATTTCAAAGGTTGAAATATGACAGTCACCTGGTCGGACTCAGGAATGAGGATAGAGTATGAAAATAAAATGCATTTCTTCCCAATTTTATTCTGAGGATTAAGTATAAACAAGATAGATATTAGAATTATACTTCAGTATATATTTATGGCTCAAGGTTTGGTAAACTTAAAGATGGTGGTTGCAGTGGAGTTTTAGGAATACTAGTATAAACTAATGACGATAGTATACCTAATAAAATTACAAATGCAGAAGGCCAAGAAAAGTGTGGCCTTGAACAGAAAGCACATAGGGGACTCGTAACTGTTTTTGACTTTTGGGCAGTCAATTTCCAAGTAATTGGGTCCAAGGGTTGTTACTTGTGGCAAATACACTCTTCAAAGAACTTAAGGAATTTGAATATGACTGTTGATGTGCGCATTCATATAATGAGTTGGTTACTGTGGGCGTAATTTTGTATATTGTTGAATCATCATTTGGCTTGTCATCTTATGCATACTGTTGCAAACTGTCTTCCCCTTAGTCATTTGGTGGAACTTTCAGGTTGTTGAAGCAGCATTGCTTTCAAGAATACAGCGATTGGAACAGAGATTGATGGAATTAGAACCTCGTGTGAGTATGGGAACACAGTGAGTAACTGAGTATATTTATGTTAATTCTTTGTGTGTGTATACTCGCAGAATGCAGATGTTTGCGTCTTTTTTTTTAAGTAGTTATTTCTAAACCTGTCTCTGAATAAAAACTGGTAGGAAAATTTTGGCTTTATCTACTATTTCCTGTGTAATGTGTTATGGCCACTCTGCAGACATTCTATAAGATCTTAACTGTATCATAAAGTGCATGTGCATCTCATGGTACTTTGTGATATACTTTTAGCATAGCACGCATGCGGAGGCAGAAACTTTCTTATTTAATATTTTATGGAGTATATTGGGTATTTGCTTTTGGGGTTAATGGCAGATTATACATTTACTTCTCTCCTTCTCTGAATTCACTCATTGATTGGAATTTTCTCTCCGACTCTCCCTCTCCCCTTTGGTCCTAGGTACAAGCTCTTCTTGAGGCATTGCCAAATCGGTTGACTGGTGACATATTGGAGCAGCTTCGTATTAGCAAACAAACTTTGGTATTTTTTGTCTCTAGATTTTTTTAACCAATCTTAAGTGGTTCTGGATAAAATTAGATATTTATTTGCTTTCTGCCAAATTGCTAGGTTGAGTTAGGTTCTAAGGCAGGAGCTCTCAGACAGATGCTGCTTGACCTTCTGGAGG
This sequence comes from Glycine max, assembly GCF_000004515.6. Taxonomy (NCBI): domain Eukaryota; kingdom Viridiplantae; phylum Streptophyta; class Magnoliopsida; order Fabales; family Fabaceae; genus Glycine; species Glycine max. The sequence continues at coordinate 35,517,122 of NC_038248.2, read as the reverse complement.
ATCCCCATGAAATACGCCGTATATGTATCATGGGAAGAAACTGCACACTTAGTAAAGGAAACAATGACATGGAATGTTCAGTGCCTTTTGAAAAGCAGATTGCTGAGGGTAAGCTATTTCAATTTTAAAAGTGTTTTTTGTTTCTTACATCAATATGGATCTTTCCATTCCACTGTAGAGCTATAACATAGCTTCTCATTTTCTTTTTTTCTCATGATATATAGAGGAGGAGGAGGAAATAGAAATGCTTCTGGAAAATTATCTTCAAAGGTTATTTTCATTCCAAATATGAGCATTACATTTCATAATTGATTTTTTGTGTGTGTACTAACATGTTGAGGATTTATAATTTTATATGATATCTGTAGTACACCATGCAGCATTATTACATAGAAGAAACAAGTCGAAATCAAGAACCTTAACACTTCACCTACCATTAATATTCATACGCAAGACTTCCATGTTGCATTCCCATGGATATCCTGAAGACTTTCTGTTAAGATGCCCCACATAGGCTAGGGATATGATCCAAGTGGTCCTTGAGTTAGACCCAGTCCATTTCTTTTACTCTCTAACCTATATTACAATATCCGAATCTGCATTTAGAAACAAGTCTCATAAAGCTTTCAAACTCCATAAATGGACTTAGTTTATTATTCTAGCCAAATGCCAGTTGTTTTTTTGTTAGTAATGATTTCATCACAAAATTGATTTCTCTTAATGCACTTACAGATGTGAATCTTGTCATGGTCAAGCTGAAAGGCTTCTTGATTCTGCAAGGGAAATGGAAGATTCTATAGCTGTCAGTTTGAGGTTTGAACATCTTTTCTCTCTCTTGATAATTGATTGTAGATAAATGCATTGAAAGATTATATAATTTGATGCTAGGAACTTTAGTGCTCTTCTAAAGCCACGAATATGCCAACCTTGGGATTGTGTTTGGAGTGCCATCTTTGGATACAATGTGGCAGCACAGTCTCAGAATTCACATTAGGCATTGAACCATTTGATTTCCTATATTGTCAATGAGGTCAAAGTCATGGTATAATATTATGTCATTTAAGGACTTCAAATATTATACCATGATATTTTGAAATTCTTGATGGATCTTCCAATCAGTAACCTGAGAGTATGTCGGTTCCTTTGTGCAACAGTCTTCCAATCAGTAACTTGAGAGTATTGCGCATGTAGTCAGTCACCATAGATTAGGTTAAATATAAACTCTATTCAAGAAAAGCAATTTGTTGACTTCAATAACTCTATCTATTATTAAAAACGTTCTGATAAAATTGATTTCATTCAACAGTTCACGAAGGCTTGAGGTTAGCAGAGTAGAACTGCTTTTGCAGGTTGGAACATTCTGTGTGGCAATAGGTGCCCTTGTAGCAGGTACAGAGTTTGGGTGATTATTTGATGCAATATATGCAATGGGTCGTACAAAACAAGCCATAGTTTTAACCAAAATTGGTTTCACATTATTTACATTAAAATTAACAAGTGAACTTGAACTTGGTTAGTTATAAATTTTGTTAAGGGTTTAGATGGCATCCAAACAGCCCACTGCATTCATTTCTTAAAATTTAATAAAATATTATCATTTAGTTCTGAAGTTTGGCTAAAAATATTATTGGGGGTAAATACTGAGGAGATTTTCATCAATGGGCTTCGAGCACACCACATAAGTGAACCCGACACCAGACTTATACTCCAACAAACATGCATTCTACCATTTAACATCTTGGGTGCATGCTATATAAAGTTGGCGCTATCATGATCATGGCTCCATTTTTCTGTTTTAATATACTTATCTATAAAGGACTTACAAGATTTAGAATAGGACGTACTCAACTTGATATTAGAAGGAATGTTACAAAGGAACATGCAGGTTACATAAAAACTTTTGGTTATACGGCACGAATAATTATGTTAGATGCAGGGGACTGTTGATTATCTTGGAGAATATTATGTCTGTTACCTGATTTTATTAAGATATATTTTGGTGACTTCAGGTATATTTGGCATGAACCTGAAGTCCTATCTTGAGGAACATGTGGTATGTGAATTGGTTTCTGAAGTCTTATACCGTGCATGATTTGCTTGATTCTTATTGGAAGCTATTGCCAGTCAGCCTTGTTAAAATAACCATTTTTTTTTGGATCTGATGCAGTTGGCATTTTGGCTGACAACAGCGGGGATAATTATTGGTGGCATTATTGCTTTCTTTCTAATGTATTCCTACCTCAGGGCTAGGAAAATATTTTGATTGGAAGAAACTTCAAAATTAGGTAACTTTAACCTGTTTCCCTGGCAACACAGCTCTGAACATTTTTTCTTCTTCTGAGATCTCGAGTATGAAACAAAGCTGTGGATCTATTATCTTGAATTGCCAATATAATATCTTTAACTCATGATATTTTCAAGTTTTCTAATGACCTTCGAAGGTTTAGTGATCAACATAACCACAATCTGTATCAATTCCTCCGAATCTGAAGGGAATCTAATTCCTTTTTCAGGTGATGTCAGGTTGTGAACAATAGTAAGCACCCAACAAATGCAGTGATTTACACGACCGATGATCAATCATCCAAAATGGCTTCGACCGTATGCATGATGGTACTCACATTACTGAGCGGTAACGAGCATTAGTTTTTATTCTTGTTTTGGAGAGAGAGAAGGGGGGGGGGGGGGGGGGGGATACATTTTTTCTTATTCTTGAGTTAATAATGTATATGGCTATGACAGTCATGACAGATTGTCAGCCTTCTAGAGATCGTCCGACTATTGTCTATGTGGGGGTGTGTCTTGTGTACACTAAAACATTATTCAACTTACAATGTTATCTTTAGGTTCAAGGCACTCCATCATAAAGGTAGTTGAATGCAGACTTCAATCAACATTTTAGTTGGGTGGGTAGTATGACAATGTCAACCAAATTTTGAGAGAAGTGATGCGCGTCTAAAATCAGTAAATCAAGTAATGGTAGCAAATGATGTGCACGATTACATAAGGTGCATTGATTGAACCGCTTAAGAAGAAATTAAATAGTGTAAACTTTGCACCATAAAAACCATAAACCAATATGTGGCTACTTCAATTATCGGCTTGACTGACTCCTCATTCTCTAATAAAAGCCGGTGATTCAAATTCCTTGCTCCAAGGTCGCATGGCCTACGAACATTTGTTTACTTTTGGTTACCTGAGCTGGTCATGCAAACTGAACAACTTACATGTGGCTTTTCAAAGACGTAATTGCAAGATTTACATCCAGATTCAGTCCATATTAAAAAATAATAATCAAAATATCAATTCCTTTTTCCTAATGCTTAGATCTCGTATTTTTTTCTCTCCATGAATGCTGATTTTGTTTTTCTTTTTAAAAGTATTATTTAAATTCCTGTATTTCGTACTCGTACTAAGTACGAGTCATTAACTAATTGTTAAACTGATTAAATCACTTAATAACTGTCTATAGTTCATCACTTACTACTACAAAAAAAAGGTTCATTACTTACTGAGGTTCTGGTAGGAAGTAGTTGATTAAATGCATATACGGAAAAGATTGGTTTATCAAAAATAAATTAGTTCTTCAAAATGAGCTGGGCTAAATATGTACTTAGCATTAAACATATTTAATCTAGAAATATCTAAAAATTTATGACACGAAGTGGTTAGATTGGTTTAATAATTAAGAGGTCTTTATGAGAATAAACAACCAATTTAATCCTTCATAGTCACCTATATTACCGCATGAGTTCTTTAAAAGTTTAGTAACCAAATTAGTCCATCCAAATTTCTGTCACCAATTCAGTCCTTAGAAGATTTTACTATCAAATTAGTCTCAAATATTTAATGTCACTAAATTAGTCCTTTGAAAAATCTTTTTATCACCACTTTAGTATCACTAGTTATACAGCTTAGAAACAAATATAGAAACTCTGATTCGGCAAAATATATTAAATCTATGTACATGCTGAATCTGAAACTCAGTTTTAGGTTAAAACTCAGACGTGAATTACTAAAAACAAAACGCCAAAACTAGGAAACAAAAGATGCAGTTGATAAAGTTTACAGCAACAAAATCTGATATTGATACATAAGAAAAAATAACTCATTCAAATGTACAGTTCGAACCCCTCAGATATAGCAGTTCTGAAAAGATGAAAATCTAACCTAGGGAGAAGCCTCAAACAAATTCTCCAAAAAGAGGAAAACAAACGTGCTTATATAACAGTGTGCTTTCTACTGAATGTGAAGGAAGCTATCTTTTAGACATTATCTGTAATAGGTGAATTAGCTTCCTTACAAAAGGCTTCCCAAATGACAACCTCATGTATGACCTAAGCTGCATGCTATGCTTAATATAACAGTTAAATATAATATCACGCTCCAAGGACCATCCATGATTGCCATATAAACAAAAACAGGTGGTATACCCCAACCCAAATAAGCCACTATGCTTCTATTCTGATGGCTTCATAGATTGGAACTCTTTGAGTGGCTTTGGATTTCCATCTATGGCCATATTCCCCATGCCAACTTCCACAGCCTCCTGCTCAGCTTTTTCCCTCTGCATTTTTTCAGATATTTCCCCTTCAATAGCATCATGCTTCACAGCAGTCAATGAGGGCTCAAGAGTCTGGGGACCTGCACTGAACCAAGGATGCTGAAGGCATTGAGCAGCAGTTGGCCTCTTTTCAGGGACAAAATCAAGTAATGGAAGAAGGAAATCGGTCATGTTATTTGCTTCTTGTTCACTGAAATCATACTTCTCTGTCAGCACCTTATTAAGAGGCCAGAAACGCAACCGACGGATGTGCCTCAAATCTCCATATCTGTTGAAAAAATCTCGGGAATAGCATCCACCAAGTGCAATCTGAAAGCAACAAATGTTCAATTTTTTTGGAAGGGAACAGATAAAGAATTGACAATGATCAATTAAAAACAGATTGCAGTAAACAACTACCATATTGTTTCTTTTTCAGAAAGCAGAAGAATTCATTAGAACAGCACAAGAGTAGAATATAATACCATCAGCAAATTGTCTATAATATGTTGGAATAAGTTTTTCTTGATCATATCAATAATTCAACATGCAAATTGATAATAACAATTCAGATGTTCTACAGCCAAATGCCAAGCCTACCTTGCGAGGCATCATCCCAAGAAGCTCCATCATCAATGCCAGATGATCCTGTAGAGTAAATTACAAAATGTCAACTTGTTTATTCATAGATTGAAATTGAAGTCCAAATAACCACAGCAGCATTGCACATTTTTATACAATTCGCACAGGAAAATAGGAAATGATGGCATTTTCAATAGTATAAGCAAGACAGTATACCAATTGGAATGTATAAAAATGTCATACAAAATTGAATTTTCCCATTGCATAACAATAAAACCAAATGGTTAAGGACAACTTCTACTCTCAGAAAAAAACATGATAAAAGCTAGTTTTCATGGTCAAAATAATAATGATAATAATAATATTAACAGCAAACATTAGAAGATTAGAGCAAGAAATGAAGCCAACCAATTCTTTCAAAGTCCAAACAGGTGCACTTACCTCATCCCTATCATAGTTGTCACCACTATGAGGATCAAAAAGAACATCGCCAGAGGCAAGCTCAAAGCAAATGCAAGCAAAGGACCACAGATCTGCTGGAGTTGAGTATTTAGATCCAAGAAGAACCTCAGGACACCTATACTGCCTTGTCTGAATATCATTTGTGAATTGTTTATAGGTCCAACAAGCATTACCAAAATCAACCAGCTTGCACTTAAGATCAACAGCTTCGAGCAACTTCTTTCTTGTAGAGCGGCTACCCCTCCTATTACCATGACTTCCTTGAGGAATATCTTTATTTTCAGAAGTCTTTGTCGATTGATCTTTCCTCACAGGACTATTAGGTTTAACTTCACCAGGTTCTACACTTGGTTTCACATCATTACTACAATCATCTTGCTCGTCAGGTGCTTTGGAATCCTCCTCAACTTCCTCAGCATTTTCCTTCCCAGCACAGCCTTGAGCAGCCTTTTTAGCCTTTTTCCGCAATTTCTTTTTCTGATTCTTGGTCAGATCTCCATTCAAACTTTTATTTTCTATTGTTATCCCATTCTTGGTCACAGTCTTATCCTTCGTGTTTGGAAGGATAAGTGGAATGCCTGATCTTCTAGGATCCTTAGATGGATCTATTGGAGACAAAAGCAAGACATTCTCAGGCTTTAAATCAGTGTGTATTACAGAAAGCTCACGATGCAAGTAATCCAAACCCACCAAAATATGGAAACAAATTTCCTTGACCATGGGAAGGGGAACTCCTCGATAATCACTATATTTGATAAGTGTGAGAAGATTATCTCCAAGGAATTCAAAAACCATACAAACATGCTGGCCATTAGGTCCTGAATGCTTAAAGTGATCCAAAAGCTTTACAACACATTTCTTGTCATCTGGATCCCCGTCAGCAATTTGTTTAAGAATCTTTATTTCATCCATTGCCGCTTCAGTGTAATGCTGAGCACTCTTTTGAATTTTTAAGGCAACATATCGCTGCAAACAGACAATTTAAAGCATCACTAACAAAGTTCCAAACTATAGATTGCCGCATGTACGTTAGCATGGTATTGAAAGAATGAAAAATAACATGGGCCCTATTTGGATAAACTTCTCCATAAGCCCTTATAGGAGAAGAAAATAAGAAGGAAAATGCATTATTTTACCTTCTTATTTTTCTTCTCCTATAAGTGCTTATGGAGAAGTTTATCCAGAGTCATAGTCCTAAAGTGAATTCCCACCTAATCACAGGAACTCTAGTGTCACACAACAGACATGATCACTTAGAAAGAACAAGGGCACAAAAAACCGAGTAACTACTTGCAAAATTTCTTAGCTGATCTGAATAAGAGAGAGATCAATAGTCAGAATAAAATAAAACAAAAGATCAAGCAGTTGAACCTCCTGAGATCCTTTTATCAGATGAGTTTTGAGAATGATAGTTTTTTTTAAGAATAAAATAAACAATTTCTTTCAATCAGCAACAGATGGGTGCAAGGTCAAAGCCAGACCATTGTTAATTATTCCATAGACACAAGAAAAAAAAGGATGATAAATATAAATAAAAGCACACACTTCGTCCAAATCTCTCAACCACAAACACTACTCCACAACCCAGATAAAGAACAAAACTCAAACTCTCTAAACTAATTGTAAATCGTCAAAAGCATTCATTTTTATCATCCCCAAGTTGTGCTGTGAGGAAACAAACAAAAGGGCACGCACCGATTTGTGAGTGTCCCAAGCGAGCCAAACAGTGGAAAAATGACCCCAACCAAGCTTGCTCTGCACCACATAGCTCCCATTCTTGAAAGTGTCACCAATCCGAACCGCGTGGTACCCTCCGCGCCTGTAATCTTCGGTTCCTTCGTCCTCCGAACTGTAATCACTCACCTCACTACGGTCCTCCGCCATTGAAGGACCTTCAAACACAAAACCACTCTGAGACAACGGAAGAAAGAAATTGAGGAAGAAGGATTGGAATTTCAACGAGGATGAATCGATTTGACCAATGTTGGTTGCGGATGAGAAATGTTGGAGTGAGATGGAGGCGAGAGAAGGCCTTGAATTCAGTGAACGGTGGAGATGGGAAATTAGGGTTTTTGAGTTGGTCTTGTTGCCGGGAAAACAACGTAAGAACTAAGAACGGAACTTGTCTCATATACGTGACGTTTCACCATTTTAAATACTCCGGTATACAATAATTATGTCATGATAAAATTTTGGATAAAAAAGTACTTTTGTTTTTAAATCAGGATAAACTTTACCCTCCAAACAATAAAAAGATGTAACAAATTTATTCATCCTTTATCTTTAAAAAGCTTATATTGAATCATGTCAATAAATTTTTATTATACTAATTTGTCATATATCAATCTATTTAAGAGTAAAATCTAATTTAATCTTCATTTTGGTCTCTTCATTTTATTATTACAAGTATAGCATTATATTATATATTAAAAAAAATAGAAAAACAAGCATAAGTTAAAATAAACATAATAATAAACATAATTTATCTGTTACTTTGATATTTCTAATATGACAACACTAAATAATGACAAAATCAAGTTGAGTCTCATTATTTTTAAGAATTAACTTAATAGTTATGTATTTTAATTGGATCTTGTATTTTGTTTGATCTCATATTTTGGGTAAACATAATTTATTATTATGTTTGTTCTAATTTATGTTTATTTTTTTTTAGTGTTTATTGTAATATTATACTTGTAACGATCAAAAGAAAAGGAAGATGGAAATTAAATTATATGTTATTCTTAAATTAAACAAAATCAGTGGTGTGATAAATTAGTCTAATGAAAATTTGTTGACATTTTTGTCTAATTTATTTTGCAGTCATGTTGACAATCATTTTTGTAACGAATGGACTTACCAGATAAATGAATTTGTTGTATTTTTTTCACTTATAGGACTAAAATTTAAATTTTCATCTCTTAGGGACGAATTTGTTAGCGTTCTACACATTCAGGGAGAAAAATGGATATTTATCCTAAAATTTATAATTTTATTTACTCATATTAATTAATTTACATCATTTAATTTTTGTAATTTTATAGTTATTAATAAATTATATTATAAGAAATACTTCACTAAATTATAAATATCCCACTAATTTATTTATTTTTTTATAAATTTCAAGAAATTATGTGATAAGTAATTAAATTATAAGTAATTGTAAAATAATTTACATTAGTTTATAATGGCGGATTGTGTGCTTGAAGTGGTTTTAACATTTCTATGATAAGAAATATCCCATTAAATCTACTTAGTTAAATTACATGATGAAAATAAGTCGTAGATAAAATTGACGAATGTTTCACACCCATAATATAATTACAAAACTAATTAAAAAATCTCATTAATGAATAAAAAAATTGAAAATAAAAAAAATGCATTTATCAATATATTACTTTTTGTAATATAAATTATTTTAAAGAAAATCTTAAAAAAAGGAAAAAGGATTATAGAAAATAGAATGTAATGTATTTTTGGATAAGTTTGGGTTGATTATGTTTTTTATTTCTGGATTTTTTCAGGTTTTTATTTTTAGTTCCCAAACAAAATTTTGATTAGTCTTTTAAACTTTTATTCCGTTAATGTTTTTAGTTATTGCCATCAAATAGCACCACTAAATGATGATGAAGCAGTAATTTTATAAGATTCATTTTCGATGATTAAAAATCACTAGAAATTGATTTGCTTAAGTGAAAAACAGAGTTAGTAGCAGCTAAATTACTTTGTCCATTCATGGTTTTTCCCTTTTCTCCATCAATAATGCAAGCTTAGTTCAAAATTAGTTTAGGTAAGCACACAAATACACATCAAAATCAAATCTATATCCAAAATTAAAATCAACTTAGGTAAAAAAAAAAAATCATGTCATAATAACAATCCAACCTTCTTCCTTAGACTTAGGGTTTGAGATTACTAGAACAAGGACACTGACTCTAATAGTGACATCATATGAGATCTGGCCTAATATTCAATCTAGTCCACTCCACTTCCTTCGCTAGCATTTATTGCTCCTCTGTCATCTATGACCAACTCAACAACACTAGCTACCACAATAGACGATGTTGCTACAAGGTCTTCAATAGTTAGGGATTTTGTGGCTTCATCTGGTTCTATTTCAACAAAGGAAGCACACTCTGTCAAGGGCTTTAAAAAGATGGTGTTGTTGATGGGGGATTGGGCAGGTGGAGTGGGTTTAAGAAGAAGTGGGGCAGTAGTGGTGGTGGTGACAGAGGGAAGATAAGGCGGTTGAGATCGGAGGGGAAGAGAAAATCATCATTTATGTGTTAGGAAGAGGTGTTGGCAATGATGGAGAAGTTGTCAGAGTCAAAGTTGGAGAATTTTCAGGTCTAGGAAGTGTAATGGGGGATCAGGGAAATTGGTGGGAGGGAGAAGGTAGTTGAGAGGGAGAGAGGGTTGAGGTGTTGGTTTTGCTATTGTTGAACACTAGAAAGTGACCCAAAATTAGGGCAAAAAAATTGTGTTATTCACTTGAACAAAGAAAATTATAATGTTTTTTAACTGTCACAAAATGAACTTGTTATAAAATTATTGACACATCATTATTTAATGATGCTATTTTACCGTAAGAACTACAAACATTAATGAAGTAAAAGTTTAAGCATTAAGAGTAGTTAAAATTTTATTAAGGACTAAAAATGAAAATCTGAAAAATTCACTGACTAAAAATAGTTAATTTTTTAAGTTTTCATTTTTGGTATGTCTTAAAATTTATCAATGAAATTAGTTTTGACGGTTAAATATATGTATAATTTATATTGTCAACTAGTAAAAAATTATTTCAAAACTAATGATATTTTTTATACTTAGAAATTATAACTAAGGGTAAATAGTCATTTTGTCTCTAAATGTGCAATTCGCTGACAAATACGTCCCTGAAATATGAAAATATAAAATTTAGTCCCCGAAAGTAAGTGTAACAAATATATCCGACCATTAACTTTCGTCTGTCACCGTTAATGAAATAGCTTACATAGCACATAAAGATGAATTTGTCACTGAAATAATTGCTAACGTGGCCATACTGACTGGATTGGAAAAAAAATATAAGTAAGATACTCTTATTGAAAGTAAATGTTAATAATTTTTTGTTGGACGAAAATATCACAAATTTTTTTTTGGATCTAAATATCAGTACGCTTTATTTGACAAAAAATGTTAATAAGTTATCATTATTGAACGAAAATGTCAATAATTTTTTATTGGACCTAAATATCATTATGTTTCTATTGAACTAATTTGTTAGATTTGAAATTTCATTTCATTTAAGGGTAAAATATAATTTTAGGATAAATTTTCATTATTTTTTATCGCTACAAGCATAACATTACAATAATCACTTAAAAAAATATATTGACAAACATAATTTAAAATAAACATAATAATAACGATAATATTGATTATCAACCATAATTTGTCTATCACAATAGAAATTATCCAAAATAAATATTGTACTAGTTTACCAAAATAAAACATTGTAACCATGTATCAATCATTACACATTTGTCAGCGAATTACACATTTATGAACAAAAATGACTATTTATCCATTTATATTACTAGAGAGTGAAAAAACAAAAAGTTAAGAAAATATTAAATGATAAATAAGTTCCTATGTTGACAATTAGAGATAGTCACATTGATCATCATTCCAGTCACAAATTCATTCCAGAGATTAAAAGTTAATGGTGATGGATAAAAGTTAATGATGGGATGTATTCATCGTATTTTTTACATTTTCAGAGATTAAATTTTATATTTTCATCTTTCAAAAAAAATATGTTTGTCAGCAATATAAATTTAAAGACAAAAGTGATTATTTAGCGTGGATAACTAATGAAGTTTGTGATTGGTAAAGAGTTATATTACCGTAGTCAATAACATAAAGAGTTATATTTATTTTTTACTGCAGGTAAAGAGTTATAGTCAATAACGTAATCATTAATTTAATAATATTAGTGATTAGTCATCCATTACCGTAGTTCGTAATTCATATCATGATTTTTTGTGTTCTAGAGAGGATAAAGCGCGTGCGTGCACGTAACTTCCATGAACATTGAACGGTGGCTATTCAAGAGGGACCCACGTTTAATCTCAAAATTTTCAGAAGGATTATACAACGTGTCATCTTATGCTGCGTTTGGATATGAAATCAAGGCCGTCCAGTGTGGTAAAATAAGTCATCAATTTTGCATGAACCAGTTATTAATTACTATAAATTTAATAATATTTTTTTATCACTTTATCTACTATAGAAATGTCAGTATAAATTTTAAATCAGTGGCCAAAATTCCAAAGTCAAAACTTAAAGAATCTAAATTCATCTATAGAATGTCCTCTATTTTAGTTTTTTCGTGTGACAAAATAAATTGAGAAGGTATATCTAGGATATTATATTCAAGTAGTTGTATTTGTACAAAAAACTACAATAATTCTTACAGTGAAAAAAAAAGATAGTATGATATGATAAAAAAATATAATTTAATTTTATGTACTTCTAGTTTAAAAATGTTTAAATTATCAACTAATTAAAAAATTATTCAGAAATAATTTTTAGATTAATTATTATAAGTGTCAATAAATTTATCATATATAACAATCAATAATAATCTAATAGTGCCACGTTATTGATGTATTTAAATTAAGTTTTAAAAATATAAAACATATTATGTAAATAACATTATTATTTTATCTAAATATGCAGGAATATTATTTTCTTCTTTTAGATTCAGAAAAAAATTGAGTATCTTCGTTGCCTTGGCAGTTTGTTGTTTGGACTGATCCTTTATTTTTCAAACTATTTAGGTACGGAAACATATTATTTAGGTAAAGTTGGTACTTCCAAATATTTGACACTAGAACCGGTTTGGTAGTTAGCTGCTGGATGAATCGTGTTTAGAATATCAATTTAATAATTTAAAATACAGAAACATCAAAAAGAAAGGGAAAAATTATTTGACACCTCAAATGAAGGCTCCTCGGTTGACAAAGGAAATGAGAAGGAAAGGAAAAGGGTAAACTAACACTTTAGGTTTCAAAAGTGTAATATTCAATCACTTAGATTTCTGAAAGTATGAAAACATCAATTAAAATTTTAAATGTGTAATTTATTTGTCATTTTACTCCGATCAATAATTTTTTTTCCGTTAAAATTAACGTTTTTGCCTACGTCACATATTATTTGGTTATGTGATAATTGATGATGTGCACATAGATAACATTTAACAATCATATGCATACATGACAACTAATGGTGTGCACATGACTATCTAGTCAGGGATCAAATGATAGTAATTAGATTGGCACTTATCATTTATGTGTACATTGTCACATATCAATCACTTTGTCACATGTCATTTAAGTATGCATAGTCAATTGTCACGTAGGCGAATAACGAGTCATGCAAGCACAAACATTAATTTTAATGAAAGTTTTTATGGACAAGATTAAAATGATAAACAAATTACACTTTTAGGGACCTAGATGTCATTTTCATATTTTCAGAAACTTAAGTAACAATGAGTTACACTTTTGGATGAATTACACTTTTGGGGACGAAAGTGTCCGTTCACCCAAAAGGAAAACAATAAATGTAACAAGTATTAAATAAAAGAGACAAATAAAAAATCTAAAATTAGCATGAACAAGAAAAATTATATATTCCTTTATTTGACAACATGACATAAGTGTAAAATTTCTACTAGTTTTGTTGATGATTAATTTTTGTCAAAGAACTTGACTGATCACCCTTAGTGGAATCTCCCCTCTCAATCATGTTTTTCTATCAATAAAACTCAAACTTGAGATCTTACATAAAGAAATCGAGTCCAATATCACTTGAATCAACAATTTATTAGTAGTTATATTCTTCTTTTAGGTGGAAGAAAAACAAGAAGGAAAGGAAAAAATAATGTATCAAGTGAAATAACATAACATACACTTCATTTGATGTAAATTCATGGTAATTGTCAATTCCTATGGATAAAAAAAATATTTTATTTAAGTTGTATAAAGTTCCTTTATAGATGAGATAATTTATAAAATATTTATTATAATAATAACTATTATTATTTGGTTTAATGATGTTAAAATTACAACCTTCTTTTATTTTCAATTTTTCTCTTTGGCATATTTTTGTAATTTTTTAACATACCTACCCTAATAATTTATTTATACTATGATTGTCTAAATAAATCTGAGTCTAATAAGTAATAACTACCAAAACAATAAAAGAGATCCTTTCATGTGATTGGTGGGCTAGTTTTGCTCTATTGATCTTCATTTTGCCCAAGGCCCTATGCCCAAGGGCTTCGGTAGCCAAAATGGGCCACAACAGTTTCATACTCTTTGTAAGGGTGTTGCTAGGTGCACCCAACACTATTGTTGGTGCACCCAACACATTTCCAAAAATGCCAATAATGTCCCTCACTATTTTTTCTATAAATTGACACCCGTTTTGCATTTTTTGTTGTGTCAAAAGCTTGGTTTTTTTCATTGTGGTCTGGTTTCTCTCATTAGTGGTCGTTTTTTGCAAGTGTAGAGAGAGGTAGCAGTTCGTTGGAGGAGAAAGTCTTATCGATGGTGGTTTTATTTCGGCGAAGGTACACATTTTCTGGCTTTTCTGGATAACTGGTGTTCTAGTAGATCTGGTATTATTAACATACAGATAAAGTAAATCCGTAAGTTGTATACGGATGAAGTACATCCGTAAGTATGAATTATAACATATGAATTTAGTTCATTCGTAAGAATCATACGAATATAGTTCATTCGTATGATTTATACAGATGTACTTCATCTGTATGTTGTACTTTGAAGCTTACGGATGAAGTACATCCGTATGAAGCATACGGATGAACTTCATCAGTAAGGTTTATTTATTTTTTAGATTATTTTTAAATTTGTGAATAATTTAGATTTAATAACATTATTAATATGTTATATTTTTTATTACATTTTTTAAATTATGGATAATTTATTTATTACAAATTATTTATAGTGTATGTAAAAGATTAAATTATTTAGGTACAATAATTGTATTTATTTAAAGTAGTAAAATGTTAAATTAGTTGTTAGTTATAGTTTTATATTTTTTTTTTGTTAATTAGGGTGCAAAATTTGTATTTATTTGAAGTATTTTTATGTTAAATTAGATGTTTCCTAAAAAAATTTATTATTGTGTTTTTGTAGTCCCTATCGTGTAATTTTTTTTAGAAATTATAAATTATTTAGTTATTAGAAATTAAATATAGAATAAGTAAAAAGTGAAATTATTTAGGTGCAAAATTTGTATTTAGTTTAAGTAAATTATTTAGTTCTAAATTTTGAATGTAGTTGTATTAGTTGGTAATATGTATGTAGTTAATATATTTTGATGATATTTATCACATTATGATGTTAAGGACTAAATAAAAAGTAGTACGAGGGACTAATTTTAGTTTTGCTAATATGGTGTGCACTAAAAGATTATGTAGACTTGTGTATGATGTATAATGTTTTGATTTGTTGTTAAGATGGACGAAGATTAATGGACGTATGACAATACAATGTCTCAAAAAGTTGATATGGATTATGAAAATGAACAAGAATGTGGTGTGAATGAACCACATGTTGATTGTTTGGATGCTTTTAATACTTCTCAGGTAATAATGTTCATTATTTTTGAGTCATTTGATTGAATGTATGTTTTGTATAAAAAATAAATTGTTTGGATTACGTTGTATGTTTTGCAGTGGGCTCGATCGGTAGCCCATGAAAATGAATTTGTTGCAGTCATTATGAGATTTGACACAGAGGAAGAAGTTCATTTTTCTTAATTGGTTGTAAAAGGAGTGGTCAGTATAAGTGTAGGAAGAAAGAATTTGTTAGAAGAAACACTGAGAGTAGGAAATGTGGTTGTCCCTTCAAGTTTCGTGGGAAACCAGTGATTGAAGGATAAGGTTGGATGGTGAAGTTGATATGTGAGATTCATAATCATGAATTGGTCAAGTCATTAGTTAGACATCCATACGTTGGGCAATTGACTAAGGATGAGAAGATAATTATTGTTGATATGACAAAGTCGATGGTGAAACCAAGAAACATCCTACTAACATTGAAGGAGCACAATGTCAATAGTTGCACAACTATCAAACAAATATACAATGCAAGAAGTGCATATCATTCTTCCATTAGAGGAAGTGATACTGAAATGCAACATCTAATGACGCTTCTTGAACATGATCAATATATTCATTGGCATAGATTAAAGGATGAATTTGTGGTACGTGATCTATTTTGGTGTCACCCTGATGCAGTGAAGTTATGCAATGCATGTCATTTGGTGTTTTTGATAGATAGTACCTACAAAACAAATAGGTACAGAGTCCTACTACTTGATATTGTTGGGGTGACACCAACGGGGATGACATTCTCTGTTGGGTTTGCATATTTGGAGGGTGAATGTGTTAATAATGTTGTATGAGCTTTGGAACGGTTTCAAGGTCTATTTTTAAGACACGATCATCTCCATGTAGTTATTGTGACTAACAGAGACCTAGCATTGATGAATGCAGTGAAAACTGTGTTCCCCGAGTGTTCAAACTTGTTGTGTAGGTTTCACATCAACAAGAATGTCAAGGCCAAATGCAAATCCTCAATTGGTCAAAAACATGCTTGGGAATATGTCATGGATGCCTGGGGTAGTCTGATTGATTGTCCTTCTGAACAACAATTCGCTGAGTGCCTTCAGAAGTTTCAAATGGCTTGTTCACCTTAACCAATGTTCGTTGACTATTTTAACGAAACATGGATAATCCCACACAAGAAAAATTTTATCATAGCCTGGACGAATAAGGTGATACACTTAGGCAACACAACAACAAACAGGTATTAAAATGTTACAGTTTTTCTAGTAATGTTTATTAATTCATGGAATTTAATTATTGTATATGTTTACTATTTTTTGTGTATTTCAAATGTAGGATTGAATCTTCTCATTGGGCTTTAAAAAAAGTATTACATAATAGCCTTGGAGACTTATGTAGTGTTTGGGATGCCATGAACAATATGATCACGCTGCAACACACTCAAATTAAAGCATCCTTTGAAATAAGTACACATGTGGTTGGACATGTATTTAAAAAAACCTTATACAAAAGGCTTCTTGGAATGGTTTCAAGGTACGCTTTAAATGAGATTGCTGCTAAGTTTGAGCGTGTACATTATGCTGACAAGAATCCTTCTTCTTGTGGTTGTGTGATGAGAATCACGCACGGTCTTCCTTGTGCATGTGAGCTATCTAGGTATGTTGTTGGCAACATCCCACTCGATTCAATCCTTATGTTTTGGAGGAGACTTAGTTTTTCACATCAAGGATTATGTTAGGCCGAAGTCACCATCAACGAAAAGATGGAGATCATATCTAAAAGATTTGAGGAACTTGATGTTTGTGGTAAAGTTACTCTCAAGAGTAAACTTTGATAAATTGCATACCCTGATCAAAACTCTATGTGTTTTCCTCCATCAAAGGTCAACACTAATGGTGCACCCAAGAAACCGATGAACAAAAACCAAAGATCCCCAAAGCGTGATCCGTCTTATTAGGAGTATGTTGATGATTTTCATTCTGTTCAAAACAGCAACTCTTCAATGAAACGTAGTGCATCATCTTCTGACCCGCCGAAGCCAACAAGGATTATCCCGATGTTGGATCAATTTGAGCCATTTATACAAGATTTCATTGACAACATTGTGGATGTGAAAGTAGACGGTAACTGTGGATATCGGTCCATTGCCGCTTTATTAGGTATGGGTGAAGATTCTTGGTAGTTGGTGTGCAACCAATTGATTAAAGAACTTGACAAATGGTAGGATGACTATATCAACCTCTTCGGTGGCACAAAGAGATTTGAAGAATTAAGGATGTCTCTACTTGTTGATGGATTTTCCAAGGTATGTTGTTGTGGTTTTTTTTAGAACAAAGTTTAAATAACTTTGATGTGTATATTTGTTTGATTCAGGTTAGTGTGGATAAGTGGATGGATATAATGAAGATGGAATATGTCATTGCATCAAGGTATAATGTAATCCTTGTATCGTTGTCCCAACAACAAAGCATGACATTTCTTCCTCTTAGAAGTCAACCACCACCAGATTCTTTTGTGCACCGCATTATATGTGTCGATTATGTGTTTGAAAATCATTTTGTTCAGGTACATTGAAGATAGTTATTCTAATTTTTAGATTTATGCAATCATTTGTGTTCATTTGAGTTAATAATGTTTGTTCACGTAAACGTACAACATGTTTATTTGAAAGATTGTTGTCCTTTACCGCCTCTTGCATTGTTGTGGTCTAGGAATTCTCATCCTCAGCCAAAGTAGTGGCCAACTTCATATATTAGTAGAATGCAACAGTACAAAAGTTTCATGATGTTGAAAAGAGACTATGTCGACCTAAATGAAGACTGAACATGCATTATTGTTATGGAGTGTGACACTTCTTTATCTAATTTAATTAATTATGTTATATAATTTGTTGTCAAACGTTTATCCTTAATTATTAAGTAATTGTTGCGTTAAGAAATAAATTAGTTAGTGCAACTAAAATCAATTACGCATGTATGATACATTGTTGTTATAATTGACAACACATTGTCAAATGCATGCGTATTAAAGTTTGAGCATGACACGACATTGACAACACATTCTGATGCACGATATAGCTTGACACCACATTGGTTTAGTTGGAAACACAAACACAAAGCACTGCACACGTCTCTATTTTTTTAAAAAAAATTGAAGCAGTGTTAGTGAGAACCATCTATATATATGAGACATGCCAACACTCTAAAAAATCACACATTCTTTTCCAATTTTTATAAGAAAGTATGACATTTTTGGGAGAAACTAGCAGTCAGACAATTGTCAACTCAAGGTTGAGTTTCATTTTTCCAAATGGATTGATTATTCACAATGATAGTGATGTTTACTTTCAAGCTTCCACTCTAGTACCCATTCGAGTACCAAACACTTGTGATTTTGCAATGCTAAAAACCAGAATATACAATACCCTTCAGTTAATCAACAAACAATTTTTGGATGAAATTTACTACCGGTAACCATTCACAGATACAGGTAACCAATTTCGCTTTCAATGTATGCAATTGAAAAATGATGATCATGTTAACACAATGTTAATGTGTAATCATCAATTTTCGTGTGTTGGTCCGATTGAGTTATTATGCACCATTGGTAGAACACCAGATGAAATATGACACTTACTTGAAGGCACTATGACCCTTGCTCATGATGCCCTTCTATATTACAACGAGAGGTGGAACATGCCACGCCAAAACAACTTTGTAGGTTATTCGTTCACATGAAAAAATCCAAAAAAATTTGACATTCCTTCAGGATGTACCATCAATGAACTGAAGGATTTGATAAAACAAGTTGCACCTTAAGGAATTCTCCCTCATGGTATTCATGAATCACAAAGGGTAAGACGATTGTTTTTTAGACAACCAGGTCATTTTGAGTATTCAGACAAAGTTATCAAATTTAAAATTATTGAGTTGAAAACTAACGATGACATGCTGAAGGTCTTAGTACAGTCTAACTATTGGAAACAATTTGGACCAATAGAAATTTTAGCTGTTTTAAGTAAACAGATAATGGAAATGGAAGACAACGTGTCTATGTCGCGACATGATTGAATGCAAGTTTTATTTCTGAGTTTTTGATGCAAATTTTATTTCTTTCCACTATGTTGAAGTTAATGTAATGTTTGAATTCGAGAAGTTATTCACTAGTTTTTCAACTAAGTTGTTCACTATTTGTTCAGTACTTATTCAATAATTATTTCCACTATTTGGTTTACCCATGATTCAATGCGGATTAGAATGTCTTTTTTTGAATGATATCGAAGGTCGTCATGATTTTAAATATTTAGTTAACAAAGCAAATTTCATCTCAAGGATAGTTTAGCGCGACCTTACCTTGCCTTGTATTACTTAAAGTGTTACTTAAAGGGTAATGACTATCTTAACTTAAGAAATCAACGCGTTTGTGAATTAAAGAAAGGTTATGTAAAGAATGTACTTGATAAAATTAGGTTTGTTGTTTTTTTATTTCCCGTTCATAGTCATAAAGAATTTGGGCAAACCTAAAGAATTAGGTCTTCGATTAACACTCATTCATAAATGAATTCAGTAAGAGATTCTATTTTTTTAATCCAATCCAACCAATATCATACAATTTAATTTATTATATATAAAAATTAATTATTAAATACAAAGCACATAAATAATTTTTAGCTCATAGTTGATTAAATTATTAAATTAAATCATCTATAATTTTTTAGTTATATTTATCTTTTCTTGATTTGATTATATTTTATCATGTTAATATCATAATTTATTTCAATCTAAAATAAAAATATTGTATTTGTAGATGCAATTGCCTTTGATGTTTTGATGATGATCATGATGATATGATGCAATTGATGTAAATGGGCTTTTCAAGATTAAATTCAAGCCAATACTTCAAGATTACAAGTCACAACATCAAGATGATCACTAGTATATTGGGAAGGGAATTCCTAATTGAATTAGCAAAGGTTTGGCCAAGTAATTTAAACTAAAAAGTGTTTTTCAAAGAATTTATTCTCTGGTAATCGATTACCAGAGGATGTAATCGATTACCAGTGGCCAAATATGTTTTATAACAGCTACTAAAATTTGAATTCGAAATTTTAGACAGTGTAATCGATTACACAATTTTGGTAATCGATTACCAGCAGTTAATAAACGTTTTAATTCAAATTTTAAAAGTTGTAATCGATTACACAATTCCTGTAATCGATTACCAGACAGGATTTTCAGAAAAATATTTCTAAGAGTCACAACTTTTCAAAGGCTTTATTCATGACTACCATTGGTCTATATATATGTGACTTATAACACGAATTTGTTGAGAGTTTTTCAGAACAACAAGTGTTTATCCTCTCAAAGAGCAAATTCATTTTATCCTCTTAAGAATTCCTTGGCCAATTCAATTGCAATTCATTAAGGAATTATTTGAGTGCTCAATCTGTAAAATCCATCTCTTTCTAGAGAGATTTATTCTTCTTATTCTTCTCATTCTCTAAGGGATTAAGAGACCGTGAGTCTCTTGTTGTAAAGGAATTCTAAACACAAAGGAAGGATTGTCCTTGTGTGTTTAGAACTTGTAAAAGGAATTTACAAGATAGTGGAACTCTCAAGCGGGTTGCTTGGGGATTGGACGTAGGCACAAGGGTGTGGCCGAACCAGTATAAATCTGAGTTTGCACTTTCTCTTCCCTTAATCTCCTTTATTTATTATTGCTTTATATTCATATTCAAATTGTTTTATTTGAATCAATATTTAAGAAGCTTGTCATTAAGGGAATTCATAACTTGAATAAAAAGTGAAATAGATTTTTAATTGGGGAAGTAGTTTGGAATATCTTAATTCAACCCCCCCTTCTTAAGATATTTGAGGCCACTTGTCTAACAGTATTAACATAGAAATTATTAGTTCAAAAAACGCATTCCCTTTCCCTGTGTTGGTAACCAAGTACTAAGTACATTTTTGAGCAAGATTATCTAAAAGTAATTCTAAAAAAATAAAATAAGAAGATTTTTTTTTATAAATTCAAATTAACTTATGCACAAACTTTCTCAATTTTAAGAGAAATTATATGATAGTTTCTACAAATTAACTTACACATAATTAATTTTAGTCTATAGAAAAACTCATTTCATATATTTTTTTAAAAAAATTGTCTTTAAAATGTTTTTATATAAGCTTATTCAAACATATACTAACTTGATAATAACTCTTCATGGCATTCACAGGAAGAGATAGAGTACACATTCAAATTGACTACCCATATAGGAAAAACAAAATAATGTAACAAATATCTTCAATAAAATTTATAACCAAAATAATGTAACAAATACAAAAGGTTAGGAAAAACAAAATTTTTGTCAAATACAAGACATAAACATCATCTATGAATGATAATAACTCCTCATGGCATTCACAGGAAGAGATAGAGTACACATTCAAATTGACTACCCATATAGGAAAAACAAAAGCCTAGGAAAAACAAAATAATGTAACATACCTTCAATAAAAGTTATAACCAAAATAATGTAACAAATACAAAAGGTTAGGAAAAAAAATGTTGTCAAATACAAGACATAAACATCATCTATGAATGATCTATGCATCGTCTTCATCACGTCCTAACATAAATATTTCCATCTGAGGTGACACCCCTAGCGATCTGATAACTGTTAAATAATTGTGAATTAATAATAGAGAATTAGTCAAATTTTGGCTTGAAATTAATTATTTAGCAGTTATTTGTGATTAAAAGTTAGAAAATTAATTAAGTTTGAATTTTTGGCCACAGATATCGAAACTGAAGGTACAACAAGTAAAAAGGCAGCAAAAATTAAAGAAAAAGAAGAAAATCTTAAGCAGGCCCAGCCTAACATGCGCGCTTAGCGTGCGTCACGCGCTAAGCGTGCAAGGTAGCACATGCGCTAAGCGAGCCGTTAAGCATGAAGAAACATGATTCGTTACGCGCGCTAAGCACGAGGCACGCGCTAAGCGCGAGGCACGCGCCAAGCGCACAATCCAATATAAGCACATGCTGAGTCTGCAGCACACACTAAGCGCACGATCTGAACATGTTAAGCGCACGATGTCTCGTTAGCGCGCCTTTGAAGGCCCAAAGTCCATTTCTGCACCTATAAATAGAGATCCAAGCCAAGGGAGAACGTACACCTGGCCTTAGAGCACTTCTCTTAGCATTCCAAGCCTGAACTCTCCCTTTTCTCTCTACATTCTTTGCTTTTATTATCCATTCTTTCCTTCACCCCACAATTGTAAAGCCCTCAATGGCCATGAGCGGCTAATTTCCTAGCTAGGGCCTGGTAGGCCTAAAAAGCCAACGATGTATGATGTACTTCAAGAGTTATCAATGCAAAGAGGATTCATTCCAGGTTTTATGTTCTAATTCTTTTCTTTTTATCTTGCATTTATGTCTTAAATTTCTCTTGGGTTTTATTCGCTCGGGAGAGTGTATTTCCTAATAAGGGTTTAAGAAGTAATGCATGCATCAGTTTTTAAGGGTTATACGCTTGGGAAAGGGTAACACCTAATAGAACAAATTAAGAAAAGGATTGTCGAGCTAGCATTGCTAGGCATAGAATGATGGCCCAATGCCCATGCATTTAGCAACATCTAGAATTTAACCTTAATGCATTTTAATTATTGAATCTTCACAAAGGCATTTGGGAGATAGGTAGTTAAAATAGACTTGTCATCGTGAGGCATCAGGGGCAAGTAAAATTAATAGATGTGGGTAGAACTAATTCAACTGTATTGGTAATGAACAACATAAATACATGCATCGTAGGCCAATTAGGTTTGTCTGGTCTTGGCATTTTCATGAATTGTCTTCCTAAATTATTTGATCTAGTAGTAACAATTTATTCTTGCGCCTATTCCTGTTTTTACTATTTACTTCTTACTTACAAATTGAAGAGTATTCAATAAAGTGCAATAAAATCCCTGTGGAAACGATACTCAAACTTCCGAGAATTACTACTTAGAGGGATTTGGTACACTTGCCAAACACCTCAACACGATCCTGAGGCAGTCTTCCATGAGGTCATGTAACTCTGTGCCTTCAGTGACCATGCTTAGGTTGAATACACGCTCCAACCTTTCTGAGATTGCTTCACAAGCATCCTATGACATTCAAAAAATCACATTTATTACAACATTTAAAATAAATAACATTTTATAAAACATTAAAGCATCTATTCTTACCACTGCATGTTTGGGCAGATCAGTTGCTTGTGACGGTCCAGCTTCTGGTGCCACTAGGACCTCCGGGATATCTGGCTCCACGTATGCCTCATGTTGTGGGACAAGTGGATGTCTGGGCTGATCAGCTGCCTATGTGGGTGTGATGAACGAATGAGATATCCCGAAGAACCACTCCATATAATCTGTTGAGCACTGCCCAGCCACAAGACAAATCTGTCCAGCAGCTACTAGATGGTCCGAGTAATGCATCCACCTATCATCGATATCCTCAGATGACAAGGTGGCACTAATGGGCAGTGGAAGGATGGTCTGAATGTAGCCAAACTGTCACACCACTCTCTCTGGACGAAGTGTGACCACAATGGGACCCCATCTAAGCTAACCCTAAAAGCATGAAATGAGGTCAAACGCCCTAACTCCTCGGTGGTCACCATAAAGGCATCCAACATACGTTAGGGATCGTTAGTGCATCTATACGTGTTCGGTACGACGATGTTGTTAATCCCTTCATATAATCCTTCGTAGTAAGCCACTGGCAGACATGTGGTGTCGTCTCATCATACCCATCATTAGTCACGCTCTCATGAACACTGGGAAATTGCTTATATATCCAACACTACAAACATGACATGAACATAAAATAAATGTCATATAAACATATTAAAAACATATTTACATCATAATCCAATTTAACATATTACAAACACAAAATTTACCTACCTGTAATAAAGTAATGTAACCAGCAAGCTGTCGGCCAGTGCTTTGAGAAGCGTCATTTAATTGATCATACATATGCACCGGGGCAGCAACTCCCCATGCATAGCTCCCACTCCGAGCCAAGTCTCCAAAAGCGTCCAAATGAACTACATGAACATGTGTTGCACTCTTGTTAGCGAAAAAAGTGCAACCAACCAAGTGTAGGAGATATGCACGAGCTGCAACAATCCAATGTCGGGCCTCGCATCTCCTCTGATAGATATCCCATAGCCACAACAGACGTTAATATGCCCCATGACACTGTGCAGTCTCAGCTCTAGCCTCCTCACCCGAGACCTCAAGCAACTCCACTAACATGATGACCGCCTCGTCCACATGTAGAGGCTCGAAGCTGTGGAAGGTGCCTATGATCGAAAGATGAAGGAGTGACGCCACATCATCCAATGTGATGGTCAGCTCTCCTACTGGAGGATGGAAGCTGCTAGTCTCCTTGTGCCACTTCTCGAAAAAAGCGGATATATCTCCCCGATCGCCAGTGTCTACTGAACACGCGATCAAAGGAGTTAATTCTATGGCAACGACTAACCCTTCAATCTCAAGAGCTGGGCTCCCAAATTTCTCAACTTTCCTTCCGTGGAAGGCTAACTTCAATTTAGGACGTTCCTAAATTGAAGTACAGATGATTCCAAATAACATTAAATAAAAAATTAATTATCACAAATAATTCAACAAATAACAAATAATTAAGAAATAACTTTACTTTAAAATTAAAAATACCTCTCCATTCCATATGCTATGTGCAACATGGTCAGCAAACGAAGTCAGCACTGATGGGTCACGTGGCCCACCTGGGAATCCCTCAGCATCATCACCAGCTACTCCCTTAGCACCATCACCAGCTAATCCCTCAGCACCATCACCAACTAATCCCTCTGCACCAGGTGCAGGTACGTCCTCAATCATCTCAAAAACATCCTCAGCAACAGGGAAAGCTTCACGTTGTCTACGTGCGGATACGGTAGGCCTACATTGCTGGGAAACATCATTTGCCTGATATGATCCTGTCTACCCAGGGCTCTACCTATATCCTTACCTAATGCATGATCTAAACCTCTAGTTCTAACCATGATCTGCAAATCATGACGAACATGTATTTTTTTTGTTGTCAAATTCACTATTCAAATAATTATAAACCTACATAACCCTAAGTCCTCAATCCTAGATTATAAACCCCAATCCCACTACCCTAAACACTAACGCCTATGCACTACATAAACTAAACCCTAAGCATTACATATCTATAATTTCTAAAACTACCAATAGCAAACAACCATATATATTAAACCCTAACATCTAAACTAACCCCTAACCTAAACCTTACCAACTAAACTAAACCATAAGCTCAACCCTAAGCTCAACCTTAACCACTAAAATAAACCCTAGCCTCAACCCTAACCACTACATATCTACCATTTCTAAAACTCAATAACATACCACCAAATATATTAAAACCTAACAAGTAAACTAAACCATAACCTCAACACTAACCAATAAAATAAACCCTAACAACTAAACTAAGCCCAAAGCTCAACCCTAGGCACTAGAATAAACCCTAACCACTAACCCTACCCATACATATCTACCATTTCCAAAACTCTCAATAACATACCAACATATATATTAAACCCTAACGACTAAACTAAACCATTAGCTCAACCATAACCACTAAAATAAACCCTACGAACTAAACTAAACCCAAAGCTTAACCCTAGGCACTAGAATAAATCCTAACCACTAACCCTACCCCTTACATATCTACCATTTCTAAAACTACCAACAACATACCACACCATATATTAAACCCTAAGCCCCACACCAAACCCTTGTGTCACCCCTAAGCCCTAACTACATACCATAATAAATATTAAACCCTAACAACTAAACTAAACCCTACACTCAACCCTACCCTAACATAAACCCTAACCTCTACCCCATAAGCCATACACCCTAACCACATATAGTCAACCCTAAGCCTTTAACCAAACCCTAGCCACTAACCCTAATAACTATTTTGATGCAAATATATTAAACATAAAAAACAAAAATGTTACCTAATATTTACTATTAAACTTTAAAATTTATTTCATACCACCATGCAATCATACATATTTTTTTTATTAAAAACAAAATATACCTATTTTTAATACAAAACAAACAAATACAACTAAATTTATAAAAAAAAAATTAAGAAAATTAATCAAAAAAAAAAATTCAAATCTTCATACAAATGAAGTTCATCCGTATGAGTCATACGATTAGGATGAACTTCATTCGTATAAACGTCACAAATTCAGTAACACATACAGATGAAGTACATCTGTATGTATAAACCCTAATCCTATTCCATAAATTCCTAAGTCCTCTAACCTCTAAGTCATCTACCCTACAACAATAATGACCTTAAAGGCCATTAACGGGTAAGAAAAGGAAACTAACCTTGACGGCGAAGAAGATGTGTAACATCCCAATTTTTGTAATCTAGATTAAAAAGGATTGTTATTTATAAATAAATAGAGTTTTAGAAAAATGGTGAGATTTTATAAATAAATAAATAAGGAGATATAATTATTAATTAAAATAATGATTTGAGAGAAAATAAAAAGGATATTTCATTTATTTGTTTGATAGAAATAAAATAGAGTTTGTTTTTATAAAATAAATAAATAAATAAATATAGAGCAAATAATAGGCTGAGTACCATAGGTATAAATAGTTATGTTAAGTCAGGTGCCTCTTTTTGGCCTCATTTTCGTTTTTTCCCTTTTCCTCTTAAAACTCTTTCTTTTTCCCGCAATTCACCAAACCTGTCTCAGAAAAACAATGATCGCGGACTCGTTCACCGTTGGATCGTCGTGAAATTTGAGTACCACGTTAGCAACCCAATTTCGAACATTCTCACCGTTGGGAATTTTAAAATCCTATCTGAGCTTAGAGGAAAACCCTTCGCATTTTAGTATTTCAATTTCCCGCAGAAACCCAAAACTGTCTCGGTAAAACTACGATCCCGGTTTCGTTGACCGTTGGATTTTCATGAAATTTGGACATGTTGTTCGAAATTCAATTGCGCACACTTCCACCATTTGGATTTTTGAGATAACATTTGTGGAGGGAGAAAAAGGAATCGCATAAAGACAGTACAAGTGGAGGTTTCAATCTCTTCTCCGTCTCTCTGACGTTTGGGAATTCTATCGGAGCAGTCGGAGGAATAACGGGAGGAATCTCAGAGAATCGCTAGAGATGTTACTATCGCTGACTGAAGACACGTGAGTCCGCTCAGAGGTAAGGGATGAGTTATTCACAGTTGGGGATTAGTGAGAACATGTGTAGGGATCCTTAGAGGATTAAATTGGGGTTTTATTTTGGGATGTTTGTTAAATTGCAATTTTTCCTTTATGATTATAAATAAAATATTGATGTCCTAATGAAAATTGCTTGATAAATTGTGCTCTTGATATTTGTATATTTCGACCTATGATTTTGATATAAATGTGTAATATTATTTGAGGAATTTTAGTCCTCATGTTGTGATAGTCTTTTATATAAATTGTTATATTGATGATATGAAATGATGATTCAAATTGTGAGTATGTGATGAATTGTAGAATAACATGTTGCTTTGAGATTATAATATTGTTATTGAGATTGAG
Organism: Glycine max; assembly: GCF_000004515.6. Taxonomy (NCBI): domain Eukaryota; kingdom Viridiplantae; phylum Streptophyta; class Magnoliopsida; order Fabales; family Fabaceae; genus Glycine; species Glycine max. The sequence continues at coordinate 35,489,243 of NC_038248.2, read as the reverse complement.
TATAAGTGTAAAGTTGAACATGTGTTAATTTGTGAGATACGTGTAAACATGTGTTAATTTGTGAGATACGTGTAAACATGTGATGGTGGATTGTGACACTATGAGATGTGAAATTGTGAATGAGTTCTAGTTGTGGATAAGTGTGTAGTTAACACTTGATGTGAAATTACTTGTGTTGTAAGCTATGAATTGCACAATAACCCGACCAGCGTTATCTTGAGAAAAGCGTTGATGCGCAGTGTTAGAGAGAAAATGTAGGTTTCCTACTTAGGAACCAGTGTTAAATCGTAGCGTAATTGTGTTGAACGTGTTTAAAACACGAGTGTAAGGTCGTGGGTATTGTATAATTCATGAGCAGTGTCTGCATGCAAAAAAATTATTTTAGGGGTTGGACCTGAATCAGGAGGGAGAGGCCCTGACAGACTCTTCGGAGTGTAGGCCTTGGGGGTCATCAGGTTTGAGTGCTCCTTTAAGCCTATGTTGATCCCATATGGTTGGAGCATTCTCGCAAAACATCGTGACCCTGACTGGTCTCCCTATGATCTTACTTAGTGAGAGTGACCTGACAAACCCATGGTGTGGTGTGTCTTGTTATGTACTCCTAAGCGCCCCAGGGTGGTTTTTCAGTGACATGATACCACATTGCATATAGGATTGAGTCTTAGCATAACTGTTGCATATGCTTGCTAATTGATGTGTTATTATATCTTGATCGAAGTGTGGGATTCTTGTGTAATGTGATTGATGATTGAAAAGTGAATTTTGAATGACGAAGTGGTGAAGTTACGTGAGCTATGTTTAAGCAAGTGGTATCTCATTTATATAATATGTATATTTAATTGTCTTGTTTCTCTATTAGCTAGGAATGTGATAACTCACTCCCTGCGTGTTGTTGTGTTTGGATCCTGTGATGATCTTGAACTTGTGTTCGGGGGAACAGATGAATAGGTGGATGACTATGAAGAACCTCATGCTAGAGGACACGGGAACACAATGCTCTGATAAGATGTGACATTAGGATATAGGTTCTATATTAATTGTATGAAGCTTAGACGACCTTGTTTGAGTCGAGAATACTTTATTATTTATTTCGACAAGTTTGAATATGATGTAGAAGAAAATGAATGTGAGCCTTTTTCCCCTTTGAAAGACTTGTAAAAAAATGTTTTAAAAATACTTTTAATTAATATTTGAATTTTTATTCCTTTGTTAGTATATATGTGAGGGGTAGAGGGTGTCACAAGATGCATACAAATGTAAGTGGAAATGTCCGCAGACAGGAAGAAGAAGAAGCGGAAGAAGCGTAGTGCTATGTTGGGTGTGCCTTTTTTTATTTAAATTAAAGTCAAGAACATTTTTGTTCAATCAGTAAAAGTGCTAGGTGCACCAGCAATAGTGCTCGCTGCACCTAGCAAATCCTTTTTTGTAATTTTGTATTTTGAGGACAACTATTTCCTCACGTGTCAATGCATTGCATCCTGATATATGATACAACTTGTCAAGTTGAATTGCAATTTTTTTTCCTGCAAAGCATCGACTTCTCTTTTTGGGGGTGGGGAGCAAAGATAGTACAATATTTTTGAATATTGGTCTTGATGATAATTTTGATGTATAAACTATAATAATATAAAAAACAAGATGTTTTTGATTGTTGCATGTAGAGTTTCCTTACTTCCTTACGTTACCTTGTTTATTTATTTATTTGTTTGCTGTAAAATAGAAAAAGAAGACAGCTTCAAACATTCATGTAGAGTTTCCTTACTTCCTTACGTTACCTTGTTTATTTATTTATTTGTTTGCTGTAAAATAGAAAAAGAAGACAGCTTCAAACATTCGGAGGAACCAAGGCAAAGAGGAAAGGAAAATTAATAAATAAAAAAAATGGAGTTTACGAGGTAGCCGTCTATAGACCCCACTTCCCCAATATTTTCTTTTTCTAGAAAAAGAAGAGAAATTGTTTAATATATTATTACCAAAAAGTTCAAAACAACACTGAAGATTCAATGATTCATGAATGTGCACCCATCCAGGGATTATGACTACGAGAGACATGCATATGAGAACGATGGTGTAATATGAAAAAAGGAAAAAAGAATCTCAAAGCTGACCCAGGGGGAATTAACACGAGAAGAGAACCAATTTTGGTTTCCATGTATGCTACAGTATCTGTTTCAATTCAAATTAGCACCACTCAAATTTAACCTTATATATGCAATTAGTTGCGTCATTTCTTTTTTTATTTTATTTTTAGAACATCAATATCTTTCATAAAAAATAGTTATGTTCGAGTCAGATAATTATGTCATTTAAAGCAAAATAGTAAAAACAGATTCCACCATATTCTCTTAAATTGGGTATTATTTTAATTTGAAGGCTCATGCTACACATTGAGAAGAAATTTCTAGAGTGGCGAAGTGTAGCTTATGTTCATTAGATGAATTAGCTACTTTGACTTTCAAATTATATGCTTCTTTCACAAGAGATAATTTTGACCGAAGTAGTTATTTTGACTCTTTTGGCAATCTTATTTACAAAAATGTTCATAATTTTATTTGTTTAACAATCTAGGGATTCAGATGTATATTTCCCTGTTAGAAGCATGAAAGAGTTTATGATTTTAAATTAATTAATTATTGATGTAACTATGCGTGGATTTGGAAGCACATCTCTTGCAAGGAAAGTTCAGCATAATTGAGTTGGTGAAAAGCTAGAGATGGGTATATCTGGTGCACAAGTTATATATGTGCTTTACTCTATAGTGGCCGGCTCATTCAACTGAATACCCTAATAAGCATTCTTGGTCAACTTATTGAACGCGAATGAAGAAAATATCAACATTGCCTTGACTTATTCAGGTTCTTACAAGAGTTTAAAAAGTTAAATAATGCCTCAGTTTAGTTCTTATGGTCAACATTTCTTTTATATAATATAAGATGGTAACGTAGATTTTATCTTTTTCTTTCTACGGTTGAAGAAAAAAATAAGCATAAAAAACACGCTAATTAAACTCTCATTATTAAACACAAATATTTTAAAAAAAAAGTTTTGTTATTAAATTAGACATTGTTTTATTCTTTGACATATGCCACAAAAATACACGCTAATCAAACTCTTAGTTTTCAATGTATTTTTCTACACATTATTTGGGATTAGTTTTTCTAAGAAAGTCAATGTTTGGGCGTCAGCTTAATTTATGGAACTTTCGTCAACCAAGTTTTCCTGTTTTGACAACAAAAACAGTTGCAGCTGGTGTATGGTGTATCTATTTCAATCTTCTAGAATATGTCATCATCCTTTGGAAATCTTAGACATTGATAATCAGACAAACAACAGAGTTCCAATCAAACAAATTAATACGTAATTAATATCATAATATGAACAAGAAGAAACGGTATCATTTCCTTTGGAGTTTTTACGTCAAACAAGTCGGTTAAACGTGGCACAAACATTACGAAATGACTAGGGGGAAAATTGTGTATATGACATTCAGAAATTCATTTTGTAATGTCTATCAATTCTTAATATGTAATCAATATAGCCATTATCAATTTCTTTTCACAGCAATATAGTCATTATCAATTAATGTATGCTTACGGTGGGATAAAGAGTATAATTTTCTTAAGGATTGCTGAAAAATGTTTAATTGTAATTTTATCTATTTAATTTGAATTATACATGATTTTGATTGACAAGGTATTTTTAAATTTCCCTAAAAAAAGGTATTTTTAAATAAACTAATATTTACTACTAACGGATCAACTAATTTTTTCCAGCTTAACTGGTGTCTCAACTCTCAAGTTTAAATTCAAGTATTCAGTGAAATAGAGGTTAATGTGTTAATTATTTATAATATATGAATCAATTAAGTCTCTTTATTTTTAAAATTTAGTAAATTTATTCTATTTGGTAATTTTTATTTCACCTTAAATTTTAAAATTTTCATTGTTTTACTCAAAATATTCACCAATTAAATTTATGAAATTATTTTAAACCTTATTTTGTTTAAATTTCATCAATCAAGAACTTAAAATAAAAAGTTTAAAACTTAACCCCTTTAACCTTAATTTCACATGCTATATATAAAATATTTTAAGTTTTATTAATTTTTCATTTCTAAATGTTTAATTTTTTTTATATTTTAAATCCATTTTTAAAAATATTTAGATAGAAAATGAAAATTTGTGAGTTTTAAATAGAAAAAATTACTTAATTTTAAAAGTAGAAAAAATTAATGAAACTAAAGCAATGCATAATTTAAATTAAAGAAAATAAATTTATATTTAAGAAAAACCAAACACAAATTGACGTGTGAGCATAAGTACTCTTAGGACCTCTTCATGGACAGTGGCTTAATTGATATCTTAAGATAAGAAACGATTCCTTAACTTTTTATTCTCGTTGAAGCAAGTTCAGGTGATACGGTGCGTTTCTTTACTTTAAGATCTGAATCTTATATAAGCAATTCCTCTTCAAGGTTTCTCAAGAATAAATAATAATTTCTCTAAAAAAATAAAAAATAATTTTTTAAACCCAAATTCAACAAAAGAAGTAAAAATATGAATTACTTAATATTTTTTTATCATATTAAAAAAAATTGTATATAAATATCTTAAATGTATATGACATTTCAGAATTTATCTAAAGTAATTTAATATACTCATACTGAAAGTGAATATAGTATTCGTTGAAGATGCCTTACAAGCATTAAAAATATGCAATGGGCTGTTAGAATGAACCGTACTTGTCTGCTACGACTTCTCTTTTTCGCAGCCTCCTGTTCCGTTCTGTTGTGTGGAGCTCGCTGACTCAGGTAACCTTCTCTAATCAAGACAATGGTCATTCCTAAAAGAGAAATTATAATCATAAAGATAATAAAAAGTTTGATATTTATTTTACGTGATAATGAAATAAAAAGGCCCTACAAACCCACAAAATCCCTGTTCTGCCCGTTCAACGTGCATTGGCTATAGATAGAGAAACATATATAATAAGAACATAGCAAACTATTGGGGGTCAAATGGGAATATGCAAATGGAAGCTTTGGCTTTTTAGGATATTATTTATCCTTATTGTACTTTATCTTTCCGTTTCTACATTACAAAATTGAAAGCAAAAGATGGTTTGGTTGTTGTGGATGTGGACTGCATTCACTCTCTTTGAAAAATCGACCATCTAAAGGTGAAATTTGAAATAATTGTGCATTGGGCTTAGCTAAAGCTTGATTTGATTTTGATGTGGTGAAATTTGCAAAGCTAAAGCTCAAAGTAATCCTATTTCTTAGTATTTTAATTAGTTTATGTCCCCCCTCTGCGCTTTCCCCATCAGGTGCACCAAAAAATTGGGCGTTAAGGAAAGCACAATGAATGTATATACACTACAAATTCTTTAAATAATACTCAATAAATTAATAAACTCTCTAGGTCAATGTAAAAAATTGAAAAATTCAATAAAATAATAAGATAATAATTTTTCGTGAAATTCCTTTATAATTTTCGATCCCAAAAAAATTATAAATTAATAATTCATAGAACACATTTGTTTATCTTGTTTATATTTACTGTACTTCAAAAGTCATTATTGATTTCCAATGCATATGAACACAATAGTTACTAATCTACGTTGAGTCCCAAGATTCGTTGTAACGTAATTCTAAGAGACATAGACTAATTTATCTTTTTGTTTGGTATGTACAGTATAATTACTTAAAAATTCTTTAAATTAATAATTATTAATTTATCGATAAATTAATAACTCTAAATTAATAAATTTCTCTGGTCCTGACATTATTAATTTATAGAATTTTAACTGTATTATATGATTTTTGGGTTGTGGAATGAATATCATACATTGTGAATTAATTAATGATGTTAAAAAAAAAGACTAGAGTGTGAAAAAAATCATAAATAAAGTAAACAACTCTAAAACCAAATCGGATTACACAATATAAAATCACACTGATAGAAAAAAGAACCAAATTTTAGAATCGGATTTTGACAAGTAATTTGGGTATGTTTTGAAAAAAGTCAGTGGTTAGGATATATTTGATGAGTATTTTTAGTTATTTTTTTATTTTTAATTAATTTGTAGTATTTTTTTAATTGTAGTTCAAGATATTAACAATTGATTAATGTAACAATACTAATATGCAATGACAGCCTATTCTCAAATTTAAGAGTGCTTTTTTAGTATTTTAATTTGTAAATTACTCACTTTTAATCCTTATCAGGACTACAATGATAAAAATTAGGGACCGAAAGAGAACTATTTTTAAATTACGAGAAGTAAAAACACTAATATTTTAATTTAAAGGACAAAAAATAAACTTAGTTACCAACCAAAAAAAAAGATAGAAAGCCTGAAAGGGAAAAAAATGACATATTCAGCTGACGCTTTCCATGTCCTTGATTGATACTATAAATTTAAAAGAAATTAATTATATGCATGTAATGCTTTTTTTTATATTCTTATTATTAGTATTGATAAAATTGTTAATTTTTATAATAGTTATTCTATATATAGACTGATTTTTCATTTGTTCACGTTCTAGATTTCAAGACCTAAGCTGATATTAAAGAATAGAATAAAGTTAATATGCTGGTCGAATATTGCATGTTGGTGAGGATCTAATCTAACACATTGTAAATAAAGGTTAACTTAAATATTGGAGTCTGTGCAAATATGTTATTGGAGCTCTTCTTGTGTAGAGAGAATATATATTCCTTAGATTGATACTCAACGACTGATGATGTATATATATTTTTATATGAAAAATAAGTTTAATTTAAAAAGGGAATACATAAGTGAGTAAATTAAGATTTTAAAAGATTATTTTAATATAAAAAAGTTGTCTGAATTTTAAAAATTATATAAGAATATTATGATTTATTAGATTTTTTTACAAGATTTTTATGATAATTTGGATTTTAATGAATTTATATCATAAAAATTTAAAAGATTTGAAAGGATTATATGAATTTTTAAAAACATTCAAAATTATAAGAGTTAGTAAAAAAATAAATAAGAAATGATGAAGTTTGAATAAAAAAATAAAATCAATATAATTTTTTAATCTTTTAATAGTTATATTGATTCTAACTTTATATTATCCTATACTAACCTTTCTTGTAATATTATATTTTCATTCTTTCTTTTGGATTTAAACAATAGATTTAAAATTACTTTAATTTTATGATTTTTTTAACTACTACAATTATTTTATGATAAATCTAATGACATATTTAAATGAGATACAATAATAAGTATATATTAAAAGTAAATAATGAATATGGAAAGATGATGAAATTAAAGATAACAATCATGAAAATATTGAGTCGAATAGGCGACAAATATACTCAGTCTAAGAAAAACATGATTAGTCTTAATACATAAGACAAACATTAATTCAATTTAGAAAATAAAGAAAAAAGTGAAAATGAGAGAAGTACATTTGACATTTTTTTATTCCAAAATAATAAGAGAAATATATATGACATACATCTCAAAGAATATATGTCTTATGAGAAAAAAAGAAAGTATGATAACCAATAAAAAAAAAAAAAGTCTAGTAAAATCTTAAGGGTTTGGATGAAATTAGTTAATAGATGTTTTATATTAAAAAGTTGATGAAATTCATTAAAATTTGTATATTTTTTAATAGTAAAAAAACTTTTTATAAATTATAAAAATCCTAATTAAAATTTCATAAGATTTTGTTATCTTTTTAAAAAAAATTAAATATTTTAATTAAATATCACAAGACTTATTTATATTATTTAAAAATTTTGATCGAATATCATAAAACTTTTTTTAAGAAGATATTTTTTAAAATTCTTTCACATCTTAATTCAATATAACCCTCTTAGATCGAACAAGATTGTAGACTCGCTAGTACATTTTTGGATTGAAGTTAAATAATGTAGTGTGCTTATTTCAATACAAATATAATAAATAAAAATAAAAGGAAGGATCCTCGTTTTTTTAATAAAATTATTTCTTGTCTCAAAAATACTTTTTCATTTTGAAATCGAAACACACCCTTAATGGGCAGCGAAACGAGTTTTCAGCGTATCTGTTCTGACCAAAAGAGAAACTTCCAAAACTAAAAAAAAACCACCCCTTATATTCATCCATTCATTATTCATGATCAAAAAATAAAAACGCGTGCGAAGGACGCACATGATTATGTAACATGTACTGTTACTGTTAGTTCCGTTCGCTTCCGTTGAATTAACCGAACAAAACCATTAATAAAAAAATGATAGAAGACAGAGAAAGAGAATGACAACTTTACGTAATCCATAGTTGAAACTTGAAAGTCGAAATTCTCTGTTATGTTGTCTTGGAACCTACCTCTAAAACTTCTCTTCTTTGTCCCAAACAAACTTCGTTAGTCATTACAAATACATTCCCTTTCTCTCTCTCTTCTCCAATTTCAATGAGATGAGCAACAACAACAGCAACAGCATCCTCGTCCTCCTCAACCTGTACCTTATTATTCACACACTCTTGTCACGCGCGCATTAGTGTCTCAAATCTCAATTCCGTTTCCCCTTCCTCTTCTTTCGGAGCCACACACACGTACGTACATATATACGTTAACACGTACGTAAGTTTTATATAGTAAAAAGTATTAATTACGACATATACGACACGAATGGCGGCGGCGGCGGCTGCTTTTGTTATCTCCGTCGCGCTGTTGGCGGCGGTAGCTGGCGGATCGCCGGCGACTCTGACTTTGGAAAGAGCGTTTCCGACGAATCACGGGGTGGAGCTGAGTCAGCTGAGAGCTCGCGACGAGTTGAGGCATCGCAGAATGTTGCAGTCTTCAAGCGGCGTCGTGGATTTCTCCGTTCAAGGCACCTTTGATCCCTTCCAAGTCGGGTAAATTATTCTGTCGGTTCCTCCGTTTTTCACTTTTCACCTTTTTTTTCTTTTTTCTTTTTTTCGTTTCGTGTAGTTCAATCAATTTCTGAGGCTTTTGAATTTGTCTTGGGTTCTGAATAAACTACTTATCTGTTAATATCGTTTTGATGCGCTATTTTATTTTATTGATTAATTTGTGGCCTTCCTTTAAATTATATTGATTTTGGAATTAATGACTTATTGCAGGCTCTACTATACAAAAGTGCAGTTGGGTACTCCTCCAGTGGAATTTAATGTGCAGATTGACACTGGTAGTGATGTTCTCTGGGTTAGTTGCAACTCCTGCAATGGTTGTCCTCAAACAAGTGGGCTTCAGGTAAATGCAATTTTCTCTATTTTTTAAGGCCCTGTTTGAATAAATTTCTCAATAAACACTTATAGGAAAAGAAATAAGAAGGTAAATTGAATTAAGCTTCTTTGATGAGTTAAAATTAGTTTTGTGTAAGCTAATTTATAAAAGCTCTCACATTTAGCTTCTTGTTAACTTTAACTTCTGCATAAGCTAATTTTAACTTAAGGCAGAAGCTTAATTGATTTTATATTTTTGTTTTCTTCTTTGTAAGTATTTATTGAGAAGTTTTATGACTTTTATCCAAACACGGTCTAATTTGATGTTATGTTTGTAGAATAGTAAGGTGAACAATATGCCCCAAGAATTTGTGAATATTTTGTGGTTATTGGATTTTGTTACAGATTCAGCTCAATTTTTTTGACCCTGGAAGTTCATCAACATCTTCAATGATCGCTTGTTCTGACCAAAGGTGCAATAATGGAAAACAATCATCAGATGCCACCTGTTCCAGTCAGAACAACCAGTGCTCCTACACTTTCCAGTATGGAGATGGGAGTGGGACATCAGGCTATTATGTGTCAGATATGATGCATTTGAACACCATTTTTGAGGGATCCATGACCACAAATTCTACTGCGCCTGTAGTTTTTGGGTGAGTTTTCATGAGCCTGAAATGGTTGATTCTGTTCCTGTTTTTTCATGTTTATTGTTGTTTTAATCTTGGAAAGCATTGGTTTTTGAATGGAGCAGATGTAGCAATCAGCAAACTGGGGACTTGACAAAGTCTGATAGAGCAGTTGATGGGATATTTGGATTTGGGCAACAGGAAATGTCTGTCATTTCTCAGCTCTCCTCGCAAGGGATTGCTCCAAGAATATTCTCTCATTGTCTGAAAGGAGATAGTAGTGGTGGGGGCATATTGGTTCTTGGGGAGATTGTGGAGCCAAACATAGTCTACACTTCACTTGTCCCAGCACAGTAAGTGCCTTTCATCAGAATAAAACTTGTGCTTTTTTTAGTGTTTTGCTAAATAATAAATGCGTGATGGGGGGTAACCCGAATTCTTTGGTAAAGTAGTAAGTGAATGGAGGTCTGTGCCTTTGTTCTTAGGAGCCTAAAAAATGTTTGCATTTATGTTTCAGCTCTACTGATTGATGGCAATTATTTAATATTGGAAGTCTTTCAGTGTTTTCTAGGCTTCTAATTATTCATCTAAGCAAGATGTTAAAATAAAGTTTCTGTCAGTCAATCTTGGATGTTGAAATCCCTTTCTAGCATATAGGTTTGGAATGTGATTGTGAAGAATGGAATGCCTAGATGAAGATATGACTCTGGCACCAATTGACAGTTATGAAACTATGGATGGCATGTTAGTGCCTTGAGCGAGATCAATAATAAATATAGGTTTAGTCAGCAGTTAATTAGGTGGTCCTTAACTCCTATCTATCTTAAAAAGTTAAGCCTGAAAGAAGTTGAAATCAGCCCTTAGTACCCAAAAGGAAATATATTCTACCATAAACCAGAGCAAGATGTACATTCATTATTTTATATTAAAAGTTTTATAAAGAAGTTGGATAAGGATTTGTAGAATTTAAACACTTTGTGGAAATAGGTATCTGTACGTAAGTGGCTTGAAAGAATGCCACTCTATAGAAGTGTTTAGACTAACTGCTTTTTTGGCAAATATTTCAGGCCTCATTACAATTTAAATCTACAAAGTATCTCTGTCAACGGCCAGACATTGCAAATTGATTCTTCAGTTTTTGCAACATCAAACAGCAGAGGTACCATTGTTGATTCTGGAACAACTTTGGCGTACCTTGCAGAAGAGGCTTATGATCCCTTTGTCTCTGCGGTGAGTTTCATTTAGGTAATTAAATGTCATTCAATTTATCAACAACATATATTGATTTGATGCATAATGTCATCCATTAATTATCAATCGTTGCATACTTTTTTCTAGGTTGGAGTTTTATCAAATATTAATGGCAAAATGCTTTTTTTCATTAATGCAGATTACAGCTGCAATTCCACAATCTGTACGCACTGTTGTTTCCAGGGGAAATCAGTGTTACTTAATCACCTCCAGGTTAGGCTGAACATTTAATGCCTCCTTTTTCTGGACCTTTTTTTTCAGTCCATCCTCCTTTTGCTAATTGAGTGCTAAAAAATAGATCATCTCGATACTCTCTTTTCCTAACTTCTTTTATCTGTATTGTGTTTAGTGTCACTGACGTTTTTCCTCAAGTAAGTCTGAACTTTGCTGGCGGTGCATCTATGATTTTAAGGCCACAGGACTACCTGATACAGCAGAATTCTATAGTAAGTATTCAAACTTCAATTTCTATTTTTTCAATTTTCTGAGGACTAGTCTGGATTTCTTGATTTCCGAAGATATTGATGTCAAGTCAGAATGAGTTGCAATTGATAACGGTTGAAGAATCATTGTCATCAGTCTAATTTTTTCTCCCTTTCCTTTCACTTGTTTGTCCCATAAAATCTTATTTTGATTTTACTTTTGTTTCAATGGGTGCTTCGTGTGCCTTTATGACAATTTCCTTGGTAACTTCCCATATTCTTGTATAAAACTAAGAATTTCTTATGGCATATGATATTACCAAAATTACCCTCCAGTACAACGATCTCCTCTTGCACTTTCACTATATTTGGTTAAATATTACCATTCCTTGTGTCTTGCTATCTTTCTTTTGAGTGCATTATCAGTAAAAAAAATGACAACTTTTCTTCCATTTCTCATTACATGTCATTTTTCAATTGAAATCTGATACCTTAAAGTGTTGAGAACATTTTAGACACGTCTCATAGATATTTCAGGGTAAATTATAGTTCAATTTTTATATACTCTATGTATCTCACTAAATGCTATGGTGAAACTATGTTACAGGGTGGTGCAGCAGTGTGGTGTATTGGTTTTCAGAAAATCCAGGGTCAAGGGATAACAATTCTAGGAGGTATAATTCAATAATACCAATTTGAACACTTTTGGTCATAATATCCATCTCTTGCATGATGATGTCTAGCATGGATAAATAGAATAATTGTTGCATTTGATTGAAGGTCAACTCAAAAGTTTGAAGCTTGAACCTATGTTTTGAAACAAAATTGTTATGTTGATTTGATTTTTCTGCCCATGCATAGCAAAGTATCGTATTATAATCCCCTCCTGTTTACCTGCTTCCCCCACCTTCATCCTCAAAATTCTCACTACTAGTTCATCATGTGTTAGGGATCTTTTCTTCAAGAGTATGATACTAATAACATCACTTTCTGTTGTGGCAGATCTCGTATTAAAAGACAAAATTGTTGTTTATGATCTGGCTGGTCAACGCATTGGATGGGCTAACTATGACTGTAAGTTTCAGCCACACTACCAGAAACGCATGCATATATAGTGGATGCCACAATTTGCTTTTTTCATGAGGCTCTTAAGTTATTCCTTTTCCACTTAACCACTTGTTCTTCTGAGGGTGGGACCGGCATAAAATAAGAGCCAACTTTGTTCTGTAGTTCTAATTTATCTTCAACACTTGTTCACTTCAAATTCAACAATGCAGGTTCTTTGTCGGTGAATGTCTCTGCAACAACTGGCACGGGCAGAAGTGAATTTGTGAATGCTGGTGAGATAGGTGGGAGCATCTCTTTACGTGATGGACTCAAGTTGACAAAGACAGGATTCTTGGCTTTCTTTGTGCATCTAACGCTAATTTACTGTTTTGGATTCTTATAGCATTTAACATCGTTAGAGATATTCTTTTTCATACGTATATTCTTTTGCCGGTATATATTTGTGTCAATCGGCAAGACCACATTAATTTGAATGTTGCTTTGGTGCCTCCTTTCTGCACAATATAGGCTTGTCCGGTTTATCATCCTCAAGTGATTCTGTTGAAGGATGTAGAATCAGATAATAGCTCATTACTTTTGGCAGTGTTGTAAATTATTTCACAGGATTACTGATTGAAACCTACACACGTTACTATAAAATACAGCCTTTTCTTCCCCTAGTTTAATTGAACTTGGTTTCTGCTTACAATAAATGTTTGAAATAGTAGTGGTCACCAAATACATCATCCGCTTCTGAAGTGTGCTTGCTTACATGATAATTAGGTTTCTTCATTGTGCAGAGTAGGAAAAACTTTATAGAAAATATTATATAGATTCAATGGAACTTTGTAGCCGATCGTTACAATTTGGAATCCCAACTTCAATTCCCATTTTCTTGGAAATGAAACGGAAATAATCATAATTTCTATATTTGAGACAGAATTGATAAATAGAAATACAATTCCAAATTAAATTGGAATGTTATTAAAAGATGCCTATGGGACCAATGGTGATGGTGATCAGAAGACACCGTAAATCAGTGAGTTACTGGTCTCAAATAAAAAATAAATTTATTCTCACAATGTCATTCTGAAATTTGATATTATGAATTAAAAAGTTTTTGAAAATTGAATAGCAAGTAAATGAAAAATAGTTTAGAAAAAATATTATTAATTAGAGTAAATTTAGTTATATTTGAGTCAATCTAAGGTGATTTTTTTTGTTTATATTTAAGTTCAAAAGGCAGTAGTAATTAAAAATAAAACCACAGCCATTAACCTTAGTTCAGAAAGTACGACGGAACAACCGGTGAGCGCGGGTTATTCATGGGTGAGTTTTCATTGTCTCAGGTTTATTCTGATTCCACCTATATTTTTACCAATTCCAATTTTTTTTTTTTATCGAGAATCAAACTTAAAAAACTTTCTTTTTACATTTTTACTAATAAATGTGTGAATTATTATAAATTTTTTGATATTTCTTTTTATATTTTTACTAATAAAAAAATTCTATAATTTCTGATTTCTTTGAATTAAAAATGAAATAATGAAAAAATAAGAGAGACAAAAACAAAAGAATAATAGAGTAAAAATGATATGTTATTTAATGGAAATAAATAAAAATAATTTATAATATAAATTTTTATTTTGATAATTATTGATTATTAATTATTTTTTGTTTTCTAATAAAACAAGAGTTTTAAATAAGTTCTATTTATTCAATTTTGGAGAAAACTTCACAAACTTAAGTAAACTATTATTGATTTATGGGGTACAAATTAAATTTTCATTAACATTATTAGTATTAAAAATAATATTTGATGAATTTTAAAAATGTGTGAAGTGTGTTAATAATAATTATGCAAATAAATAATTAAATTAGTTAAACTAAATACTATCGACTAGTTTTAATTAATTTGGGTTGAGAAGTTGCAGCCCAACACATTGCTTCATTTGCTTGTCTTGTGTCTCTTTTTCCACGTTGGGCTGCAACTTTTGTGATCCAAAAGTTATTTTAATTATTTCCATTGCCTTTCTATATCCCATGATATTTATACACACCTCCTTTTTTTATATATCTTCTCATCCTCATTATTTTTCCGTATTTTATTTATTTATAAAAATACCCTTTACTAAAAAAAGAGTCATTGTATAACATTGATGATGGTTAACTTCTCGAAAAGGATTACTTATAAAGGGTTTTGATCAATGAATGATTTTGACCAATAAGAATGTTAAATGAAGTGTTATTGTGTGAGTCAATAAAATGTCAATAATCAGAGATATTACAAATGTTATCAAAGTAGACCTATCTCCCATTATGGTAGATTTGGAGACGAACCAAGTGAAAACTGATGGACATGTAACACTCCGAACGAATTATACCAAAATAAAAGAAATCTAGAGGTTGTACAAATGTGGGACTGTACAATCGAGGATAACTTAAAGAAATCAATTAATACTATCTATATCAATAAGATGTATCTATTTTTTTGATAATCCATTACTTAAGAACTTTATAGTTAAAAATATTTGGCAACATTATGAGAGATCTAATCTTTTGGAAAATTTATTAGAATGAGTGAAACCAAAACATGTTGAAAAATTTTATGTTGATTTATAGGAATAATCATTGATCCTCAAAGCAGCTCAAACTGATTGTCATGCAGAATAGTAATTGCAATTGAATGACAGGGAAAAAATTATCAATGCGTGCAGTATAATGTTGATGCTTCAGTTAGGGAAACATGCCCAGTTGTTGGGTGTGAAGACATTCTAAGGGATTTTGTGGTGGAAACCTGGATGACAACTTTTACTTGTAAGTTGGGATCTTGCTCTATTATAACAACAAAAGATTGGGGAAGGTTTCCAGCTCTCCAACATGCTTGGGATATGGGAAAAAAATCAGTGTCGATCGAATCAGACTCCTTAACAGCGGTGAAGATTCTTCAACAGCGTGTCTTAGCGAATCATTCCTATTTTGATTTGATCAGACTTGGTCAATCCTTGGTTAATAGAAGATGGAGAATGAGGATCACTCATATTCATAGATAAGGTAACATGTTGAGAATTGGTTTGCAAATTGGGCATATTCAATTTCGGATTCTCTTAAATTTCATTAGGGTGTCTCACCCGTACTATTTTTATGTAATGGCTTTTTATCCCTTATAAAAAAACAAAATAAAAACTATATATAGCATATCACCATTATACTCATTCTTTTGTTAGCAACTTAGCATTTCTTTTGATATTATCAATTTGAAAACAAATCTATATCATCGATATTATCAAACTAAATACGCATATGATCACTTCACGTAGTTGACCAACGTCATGAAACTCCACTATTATTGAGTAATAATACGGTCCCTCACAGACAGAGACACACACAAAGGAACAGATAAAAGTGGTCTTGAGAAGAGGTGGCATACCCTCGTACTTGATTAGTGCGTGCTTGCTGCGAGGAAGCATGATTGCGTTATGTTCCCCTCAAACGCTAACGACGAGTGCGTAGCCGAATGCTTTTTCAGGTGCCATTTGCTGGTGGATTCCGCGTAAGAAAACCAAGTCCAGTTATCGTTATTATTAATACTTTTTCCATTATGTATTTATAATTTATTTATTTATACATTATACATTTGAACATGCACTCCATCACTAATCCACACTTAAATATTAGAAGACATACATTGTTGGGTTGAACTTTAATTTAGTAGCACAATCTTTGTCATTACTTTTTAATGGAACATATAATCGGTCGCTTCATTATGTAGGTGACCAATTAGCTTTTGGGTTCTGCTGGTGCTTTGATTTGTTTAGTAAGTGCTATTAGATCAGCTTTGTACTCGGCAATCCAGCCTTTGATTATCTTGACCTCGGTATTTCTCTGCGTCACCAACCATTGAGGATCATTTGCCTTTCTTGACTGTATGTCCAGGCAGTGACACCCTGAAAATTTGTTATAAATATATTCCATGTTCAAAAGGCATATTAATATTTTAAACATATATAAAGTCATTAACTCCATCCAGATATGTCATTCACTTTTTTGGAAATTGGGTTAAGTTTTGCAAGTCTTGAGCCTAGCTTGTTTCTCAAATTAAAAGCGCGAATTTAACTTGTTTACTTGATATAAGTTGTATTTCAAAGTTTGATTTGGTTTGAAAGTAAGACTCATTAAATACAATTATACAAACATCTTCGGGTATGATATCCTCTACGACTCTACAAATGACTAATAAAATTTCAAAACATTATAACAAAAATTCATGCGTTTTTTACTCCACGATAAAGATTGAATTTAATGTATATAATATTGTAATACCCATCAATTAAACATCATTCTCTTATGGCTTTATTAATACACCACCATTTCTTTTAGTGCAAAACCAAATGTGAAGACGATGAAGTACCATTTACAGTAGTAACGGCAACGACAGTGTTCGAAATACTCTCCAACACCCTGCAGTGCATTTAGATAAAAAAAAGAGGTTAATTGAAACAAGTTGAAAATTAAAAAGAAGGCAAATGATTGCTGAACAAAATATTTATATTTCTTATTATCAAATTTAGTTTCTTTTATGGATTAATTTATACCCGCCAGAACTGTACGGATCTCGCAATCCATTGGAGAATATGATGTTGCTGGCAAACCTATGGAGGATCAGTTTCAAATCCTGCATTTTTATATATATAAATAAAAAATCAAAGGCATTAATATTTTATATCTAATCATATATAGAAAAGAAGAAACAATATAGGAACATTAGTTTAAGAGAACTATATGTTTCATGAAGCTGGGATGATAAGAAAAAAACGTACAGGACCCCCATAATATGTGGTCACCCAATGAGGCTGGGGAAGGACACCATATAAGCTCCTACACTCTTGAACAAATGTCTTCATATTGAAAGGTGCTGGTGGAAACATTGAGTCGTTCTTTTCATGACCTATTGGCATAATTATCTCGCTGCATGTCTGTTTATGAAGTTAATTTACTCTTAGTTAATTAAAGAGTATTAATCCGATCGATTAAATTTATCATGAATGTCGCTTTTAACAACGAGTGACTTTTAATAAGATGTACATTTTTTTAAGGGTCATTAATTTAGGGGTTTGTAAACAAATTGAACCATAAAAAGCAAACTGTTTGAGAAAAAACTGAACCAACCCATTTCTGTAAAATAAGTTTGGTTTGAGTCGAACTGTTTTTTATAAAATAGTTCAGTTTGATTTATTTTTTCTTAAAACCAAACCATGCACCGGACGAGCAAAGAAAACTGATCCAAACAATAAAAAATCAAATCAACATTTGAGAAAAAACTAGACCACACCATTTCTGTAAAATAAGTTCGATCGGTTCAAATCAAACCTTTTTACAAAATGGTTCAGTTTTTTTTTTTTTAACCCATCGAACCAAGCACAACTTTAGTATATTCATTCAATTACAAACTAACACATAACACGTGATAAGTGTGTTGATTTTTATAATGATTATTTTAAAAATTAAAATTATACCTAACATTTAATTCACAATGTAAAAACTTTTATGTTAACAGTATAATGACATTGGACTCTTTAATAAGACCATATAACATTTACCTGCCATCTCCAACCCAGGAAAGATTCAGTTGGATGGTTATATTCATTCATGTCATAACATGAACGATGTTGCTTATAAGCAACAACACCTTCAAATATTTGGCCAAGAATATCGGTTTTCTTAGCAGCTGCGTCAATTGCTCCACATACGATCTTAACTGGGTGCTCAGAAGGGTAATTGTATTGAGCTGCGTCCGTATATAACGAGTCCAAGTAGTCCTTGAGATCAAAACTTTTGTTCAATTTGCTGAAGCAAGGAAAAGAAAACAGTATATATATTTTTTAATCAATTAATTATTGGAGGAATAGGATAATCAACAGTTGTGTATATACTGCAGAAGTATATATAAGCTTACTCGCAAGTTTTAAATCTCTTGCTGAGGATTGAAAGACCATTTGGCTTCTTAGCAACTCTGTCAATTTCAGACCATGATTTACGTATAGTTTGGTAACAGCTCTCACTAGTTTCCTGAACCACGCAATATATGCATCCGTTGCAATAATTCTTAGGGGTTTAATTAACTTCAACAGTTTTATTATTTTTAGAGAAAAGATGGGCATAACTTAATAGAATATTACTTTGAAATCCTTGGTGACAATATAGTAGTATCCGGCTTGTGGGGCAATGCCGTTGAAATAAAGAATTGGTGCTGATGAAGCAAGAGCACCAAGAGCAATGTGGGGATACTTTAGGCGAAACCATGATGCAAGCACTGCATAATAAATTTAATTATAAGGGGAGAATTGTAATTAAACCGTCGTACACATAAGAAAAATGTAATTGAATAAACAATTATATATGGGACAAAGCTTGTAAGCCTTTATTTATTATTTTTTGGTGAATAGTGATAGAATGATCGTCAGGAGGCACCCTCAATGCTTCCAGATAAAGTGACAACGACATGCTGGCACTGCTAGCAAAAACCTACTTAAAAGATTACTGACAGGTTTAAACTGTAAACAATTTTATCCAATTGTTCCATGTGTGACAGGAGATGTTCAGATTTTAGTACAGAAAATCGGACCCACGTCCGTAGAGAGGACGAAAGTTATCTCCATAGTCCATACTTAACCACATGTTGAAACACACATTAACTATAAGTCCTAGTTCACATATATATTTCAATTTGAAAAAAGAGTTAATATTATATATATATGTGGTACTCCTTACTTCCACCATAAGAGCCTCCAATAACGATTATGGGGGAATTCTGAGCAGACAAAGTTTTCTTGATGTGTAGAAGCACAGCAGCATAGTCTGCTATTGCTTGGGCTGAGTTGAAGTAGCCACGAGTACTTGCATTTCTCATTGCTTCTTCGCTTGACCCAAATGGTATTGATTTCCCATAGTATCTATGCTGCTTGCAAAAACATCACATATACTATATAACATAAAATTACAAATTAATAAGCACTAGTTTCTTATTACTGCAAATATTTGACTACCAGAGGGATGGCCAGAACTAGAGAAATGAGAGAAAAATATGAAACTTAATAAATGATGCCATAAAGAGATATATAAAATAATGTTGTTGAATAAAATGCTTTATGCATTGTGTCATAAATGTCACACGTCTATTTTTTTTTTTATCTATATGAATCAAAGGCAGATATCAGAAAATTCATAACAACTGATACATCCTATTCAATTAACTAAACTAAACACGTAGTTCACATGCCTAGTTAATTACCTCGATAAAAACAATAAGAGCATTGAACTGAGGAGCGTTATCTCTGAGAAACCCGATATATTTTGCATCCTCATCCACTGGTCCTTCTGCACCAAAGAAGGCAAAAATGGGTGCACTTGATTTAGCTCCACCCCAGTACTTGAAATTGACCATATATCTTTGTTGGAAAGTGTGGTAGCTGTCAGGTCTGTAGTTGAAGTGATCGAGTCTTTGGGTATAATAAAATGTTTTGAGGTCATCATCAGACAAGTGCAAGGAAGAACTGATTTCGGGGTCGCGTTCCTTGGTTGATCTCTGCCAAGTTCCTAACCTTGGAATTTTGAAAGCACAAACATTAACTGAGATAATTAGAAAGAACAAAGAAAGCCATTGAAATGAGGGCAAAACGGATCCCATGGTTGAATGTGTTTGGGAGAATATGTGTGTATCCTGGTTAGGCTCCAATGTTTTACGGTTGTAATGTTTGCACACGTATATATATTACAAAAATAAATGTATGGGAGACAGACAAATTATTGTATGATTTAAAATTATTATGTATCTATAATTCTGAACAATTTTTATGTAACATTTTCAAAGTTGAGTAAAACTACTTAAGGAAAAAGTAAGACATTATTATTTTTATGAATTTCAATAAATTTAGAATAAAATATATTTTAAAAAGTGTGTTACTGAAAACATGAAAGGTATAGTATAAGAACCAAAATTTTAAAAATGAAAAAGAATTGCCACAACATGATGCTACTTTGCTGAATAATAGTAAAAAAGCTACAGCTATGAAGCTATATACCTTGAATGGACACTTAAGATACAAAATGAATCAAATGACTGGACCGAGCACGGGTCTTTAAAAATTGAGACCTTTGCAAATAAGGTGCGTCGCAGTTTAAGGTAAGCATAAAGGGATGTGGATGCAGCTAATATCTGACTCATGCATTCGATTATTAGTACTTAAAGTTAATAATTTTTCAAAAAAACTTTTTGAGAAGGTAGAAAAGAATTGAATGGTCATAAAGTTTCTAAAGGTATTATTTATGGTGTCTATCCAGTACATGCCTTAATGGATGATTAAAACCAATTTCTTTCAGAGATATCTCATCGAAGCAAAGTTTTTGTCTCTCTTAAAAAGGTTTTCTTCATTTACATAATCATAAATCGAATCCTTTATAATATATTTAAAGAAATTAGTTATCTATCAATAGACTTTATTGATTTTTCTAATGGTATTATGATTCTTATAGTACTACTCTCATTCCTAGAGGATACTGCTCTTGATTAATGCTTTGCGGTGACCATATATATGTAGTGCATGTTTGGTAACATATACCTAATTTTCGGAAGTAATAAATAGTTATTTTTGTTTTTATTTCACGTGAACGTAGATTCCGACCGCCAATATAAAAAACCACTAGTAGCCATGGATATGTTCATAGCCTTGAAGCATTAATGATAAACGCTCATTTAATCTACCCACCTGCGCATTATCAACATGATGTTACACAGGAAATCACTCCATTAATTTTATGCAGGAAAATGTCATTTAACTTTCTCTATTTGTTGAGTTACTCTGCTTCAACGTTGGCATAATGATAGCATCCAATAACTATATATGGCTCATTTTCGTGAGTGGTTTTCCGTGGGAAATAGTGGAGAACAAAATGCATTCAACACTGAAATCGAAACCTTCTTTAAATTGGCCGTGCTATATAGCCCATTTTTGAATGGCAAGAGGTTGCTCGATTCTACCTATAAGTGGAATAAAGTTCCTTTTATTTTGATAAATTAGAGTGGCTGCAAGTGGACGAACCCACACCTCTTTGCATGTTCACTAAGATGTGGATGTGTCATAAACAATACATGATAAATTAGAGTCTCATTGAAGCATTTGAAAGTAGTTTTTGTATGATCATTGACTTAAGTCATATAATGTCTTCTAAGTATACGTATACTCATGTTTAATGTTGATATTGTCATGATGATTACCAATACAACATTCATTTTGATATTATACATTTAAAGTCAATTTTGACAAAACTCATTTTCTAACAATTAGCGTATTTTTCTAAAAAAAATAATAACGTGTTTGGTTATGCATTCTTGCTCCACTTATGACTAGATATCCACATCTAAAATCTCCCATTGATGCAAAAACAAGTTATTTTGCTTCAAGTGGATCCATGTATCCTGTTATTAACACCCATCCAAACCTGTAAAATATTGTGTGACAAAATTAATTTTATACTATCTATCATTCAAGCAAATTAAAATCAAGATTCACATTTATTTAAAATTAATTTTATAAATCAAGTTGATTCAAAATCAATTCTACAAAGGCATATCTTAAAACATGTGCCTCCTTCCCATTACGTTCCCATTTGCTTACGCTTTAATCAAAGAAATGGAAATGCAAACTACAACTAGGAAAGCACAATGTCAGAGTGAAGATGGGTCATTTTATTATCTGCCATCGACAATTCCACGAAAGAAGCTTCCCTGCATTTCAATATATATCTATGGTAGATATAAGAAGAAGAATGTGCATTGATATATACATTTCTTTATGTAACACTTTATAGAAATTAGAGCATCTCCACTATCCGTTGATCTTTGGAAAATTAAACCCTCTGCATTTCTTTATGGAGACCATATGGGTCAGTGGCCATGATTACAATTTACATGTGAATCGCATGTGTGCTCTCTGCGTTTTGCTAAGAAAGCACAATATTTCATTTGCTAGCGACTCTCACTGTCACCAATGGCCCAAGTGCATCAGAGCTCAGATCATTACAACTGGGTGGTGTTTTGTGATTGTATCAAAATGGAAATGGTGGAGATCAAAAGGTTCCATCTTATAACAGAAAATTCCCATTATATATATTTCCTCTTTCAATAACGCACAAGAAATAAATATATTTGCTTATATAATTTAATTATATCATCATCGATCTCAACCACGTTTCACAATTTGCATTGTTGTTCACATTAATTTTTCCCTTCGGTTAGTGTATTTCTAATTCCCCATCCACTTTCTTCATTATTTTCCTGGAAGCACCATCTTTAGTAGTACCAAAAATGTCTTCCATCATTGCAACAAAGATAAAAGCACCAATTTTGATTGATCCATTTTTATAATTAAACGGAAAAAAGTCAGCTACCTAATCTAATCCGGTAGCATAATTGAGCTTTTCACCGCATAAACCTCCACTAGAGTCCATAGAGTAATTGATTTGATAAAGCATTTATTAGATTCATGTGCATCTGTATCATTGTTGGTCAGAAGAGACTTAGTGCATGTTTAGGGAACTGAGTGCATGATGTTTGGGAATTCGAAGGGTGATGCAGCTTTGCAGAAGTATGTTGATCACGTACGTGATCATGATTCTTTTTATTTTTTGTTCGTTTGATTTTCTTAAAATAAAAATTGAAGTGAAATTAAGTTCTAAAAGCACCTTTTAGAAGAAAAAAAAAAGGGTGAAAATAATATAAGTTTTGCATTTAGTAAAGATTTTTATTTGAAGTTTTATCATAATCTTAGTTTTCAGATTGAAGTTTAAAAAAAATATTCACTTCATTTCATCTCTAATAATTTCAATATATATTTTTTAGAAAATTACTATTTAAAGAAAATTAAATTTATGAAAACTCATGCACACTATTTTCTCTGATTTATTTTTTACTTTTTCTTTATTTGTGTAAAACAATCTATAATGAAAATTATTTTAGAATGAAGGAAGTATAATATTTAAAAGAGTTTACTTTTTATTTGTTATATGTAAAAATATTTATAATTTAAATTAATTAAAAATTATTATTAATATCAATTTTAAGATATTATTGTAAAAGTCAATAATAATTATTTTAAAAATCACACCAAAAACGATTTTTAATTGAACGTTCATTCTATTTTTTAATCTTTATGCGCTTTGGGAAGGGAATCAAGGCTCAGCCCAAGTTTTGCATCGAACTTGGCAAGGGCTTGAGGAATGAGAAAGGTGTTTGGAAATTGCTTCATGATGTTCTAACCAACTGAATTAATAAGTTAATTATGCTATAAAATAATTAATTTTTCTATATATAATACTAAAATTTCTAATTTATATTTAATACACATGTAAATTTACACAATAAATTTTGTGACAATTAATTTTTAATGTATATTTAATGCACATATAAATTTACATAATAAATTTTGTGACAATTAATTTTGGTGCATTAAATATATTATAACAAAATTAATTGTCAATTTTAGTGTTATATATAACAACATTAATTATTTTATAACATAATTGACCTATTATCTTAGTTGGCTAAAGCGTCGTGTTAATAACGTGAAAACTATATGTTTGAATCCTGCATGGGCCATTAATTTGTAAAATATTTAAGAATTTTTTGTTTTAAAAAAAATTTGTAATCTGTACATACATACAAATTGTTGATCCGTATGAACATACAAATTACCAATCCATAAGCTTACGAATTACGAATCCGTAAGTTTGTCAGGTGTAATTTTGAAAAAATGGAGAAAGCACTGGGTGCACAAAGCAATTCCCAAGGTGTTTTTGTGGTTGCAAGAAAATGATATTGTTGGGCCACCGTTACAAGTCCAAGAAGGAGAAGTGATGACCTTTTTAGAAGCTGTTACTCACGTGCAAGTAAACATGTAGTTAGTTTCCATACTTTTGATATTATTCCAACTTGTATTACTCTGCATGTTGCTAACGAAATTATATATATATATATAACCTGTTAGGAAAGAAGGTAAACTCACACACACTTAGAAACTCAAGATAGATGATGAAGGTAAAAGTAGAATTGTGATTCTTATTGTTTACACACATTACATGATCATTGTGCCTTTTTATATTAAGCTAAGATACCCAAACAATTACTAACTACCATTAGCTAATATAACTACCCACATACAGAATTAACTCCCACTCATATTTAGATTATTTCACAACACCCCCTTTTAATCCAAATGTTCTATTGAGATCAAACCTAAAAAATTCCTTAATTGTTTGACTCTCTCTAACTTGAATGATTTAGTAAACCCATCAATAACTTGCAGTTTTGTATAACAATATATAAGTTCTAGTTTTCCCTTGCTTACTTGATCCCTAAGAAAATGGAACTTAGTCTCTATGTGCTTGCTTCTTCCATGTGAAACTAGACTCTTGGCCGAGCTTATTGTTGACTTATTATCCACAAACAATTGCACTTGCCTTTTGTACTCCATCTTTAACTCTTCTAGCAATGATTCTAACCATAGAATCTGACAAGCAACTTTTGATGAAGATATATATTCCACTTCACAAGAGGAGAGTGCCACAACACTTTGATTCTTTGAACACCAGGAGATCGATGCATTTAGAAACCAATATAGGTAACCAAATGTGCTCTTTCTATCCACTTTGTCACCACACCAATCAAAATCTGAGTAGGCTTCAATCATGGCTACACTTTGTCACTACTTCAATCATACCTCAGTTTATACACTTGATGTTCTCTTCCTTTTACTTTAAAGCCTGATGGCTGCAGTACATACATCTCTTCCTCCAATGATCCATTAAGAAAGGAGATTTCACATCTAGTTGGCACACAAGCCAACCTTTTGAGCTAACAACAATAATCACTAGTCTAATTGTCTCTATTCTTGCAATTGGTGCATATACTTCAGTATAATCTCCTCCAGGTCACTGAAGGAAACCTTTAGCCGCCAATCTTGCCTTGTGTTTTGCAATTGTGCCATATGGTTTCAGTTTTGATTTGAAAACCCACTTTACATTAGTTGGTTGCTTTGTAATTGGAGGATCTACAAGCTCCCAGGTCTTATTCCTCTCAATTGCATTAATTCTTCATCGATGACATCCTTCCATTCCTTCTGCTTAAGAGCTTGCTCCCAATTCAGTGACTTAGAGTCTACCATAAAGGCAAAATAAACCAACTCACCATTGTCAGAGATTGCATCATCTGTGTATACTTCATGATCAATATGTCTTACTAATGGAAATCTCTCCTTCTGTGATCTTCTCACTTGTTGTTGTTGTTGTTGTACTATTGGTGTTGAGTCATCTGTTCTCAATTGATGTTTTCCACCAAAGACAAAAGGAATACTATAATTTGATTGTTTTTCCCAATTCCATGATGTTGTCTCATTTACCACAACATCCCTACTAATGATCACTGTCTTTTGACTTGGATTATAGAGCCTATATGCTTATGTTGGATGATATCCAACTAGCATGAGAGCTTCACTCTTGTCATCTAGTTTTTTTTTTTCTATTTTCACCAGGAATGTGCCTGTAGCACAAAAAGCCAAAGATCCTCAATTGGTTCACATTTGGCTTGCTTTCGGTCCAAACTTCCTCAGGAGTCATAGCTTTCAATCTTTTAGTGGGACACTTGTTCAGTACATAGGCAGTCGTGGTTACTACCTTTCCCTAATAACAATGAGGCATAGTTTTCCCTTTCAACATGCACTTTCCCATATCCAACAATATTCTATTTCTCTTCTCTGCCAACCCATTATGTTGAGGTGTATAGGGGGCTATTACTTCATGTTTAATTCCCTTGCTCACACAAAACTCATGGAACTCCTTTGAATTATATTCCCCACCTCTACTAGTTATAAGAGATTTCAAGTCAAAGCCATTTTGTCTTTCAATTAATGCACAAAACTTAACAAATGATGAGAACACTCCACTTTTCTCTTCAAGTAAGTATAACCAGATTTTCCTAGTAAATTCATCTACAAAGGTCATAAAGTAAATGTTTCCTCCCGGTGATGGAGTGTTAATTGGGCCATAGAGATTAGAGTGAACTACTCCCAATGGCTGCCATGGTCTTTAAGGTGCATAGAATTTAAAAGCTCTACTTGGTTGCTTGCTCACCAAGCACCCTTCACAGACCTTTTGAGGTGGTGTGTGATAAACGTCAAATTTATCGAATTTTCATATGCATTTTGTGACATTTATTTGACATTTTAGTTAACTTTAGCCCTTGTTTTGAATCAAATTATCTTTAAATTTAGTTTTTACTTTGTTTTAGGCAGAATTTTATGTTTTAGTTATTTTTAATAAATTTTTGATAGTTTTTCAGCAAAAGCAGGTCATTTTGGCAAGAGCTCCAGTGACCCAAAATCAATAGAAAGTTCTGGAAGGAGAAATTATAGAAACTGAAGATAAAAACTAGGAAAATCAAGAGTAAGATATTTTTCAAGGATAAATCAGCTGAAGAAGAAGATAATTACTTGAATTAATTATATATATTATTTGTTTGTAATTTCTTGTGATTATCTCCTTAATTTAACCCAACTATAATTCTATAAATAGGAGGTTAGACATTCATTGTAACGGAGTAGAAGTCCTGAGCAATTCTTAGAATTATATTTTAGATTTTCACCTACTAGACGCCTTCATTATTCCATTAGACACTCTAGGTTTCATTGTATTATTTTTATGAGTGCAATTCCTTCCACCTAGGAGAGGAAATGATGAACCTTGTTTCGCTTTAATTCTATCAATTCAATACTTCATCTTGAGTTCTTTATTTGTTTTCATACTTAATGCTTTTATTTGATTGATCTTCTTATAGATGAATTCAGGAATTAACTTGTGCTTTGGTGAGCCTTGTTGAAACCCGAACATGAATCAAGTACTTAATTGAGATTATCTCTAGGGTTAAAATAATCTTGGTTAAGCCTTGCTAATTCTCGACCATTAATGTTGATTGCTTGTGTTGACATGTCCAAGGGATTGGGTATTGGGCAAGTAGTTTAGAATTTGTGACCATGTGAGAGTTGGGGTAGAATACATCAGGGTGAGTAAGAGAGATGAGTAGAGAATTGTGAAGTTACAGTGGATCGAGCGAATTCCATGTCCAAACCTAGACATTCATTCATCAAGATCGACGTCACCATCCAAGTCTAGTATTTCTATCTTTACTTAATTATTTTATTGTCATTTAATTTTTATAAAAATTTATTTTATGTTATTTATTTTGTGACAATCACAAAACAAAAATACAAAAATCTAGTTCGTAGTTAAATAATTACATGAAATCCCTCCTTTATGCCTTTGGGAGACGACATGGACGATAGATCAGTTACTATATCATAATTGAGTTACACTTGGTCTATAAGTTGAATCTAACGTGAAATAAAACCCTAACAGTATGATCTTAGCTAAACTAAGCACCATTTGCTTTCTTCCAAGTTGATTTAAACTCTTAAAGTTTAAGTGACCAAACCTATAGTGCCACAACCACCTCTCATATTCAATATTTATGGTTGAGAAACATTGAATCTCAATGCACTCAAATTGGTCTTGAAGGTTCTGTTCTTAGATAGAGGAACCTTCAACACTAGCCTTTGTTTTGAATCAAATATCTTTATATGGCTTTGCTTCATTTCCATTGAAAAACCTTTCTCCAATAGTTGTCCCAGATTCAATAGATTATTCTTCCTGATTGGCACATACAACACATCATTCACAAATGCAGTTTTTCCATCTTTTCTTTTGATGATCACTCTCCCAATTCCTTCTGCTGCAATAGTACTATTGTCAGCAAATCTTACCTTGTTCTTGATGTTAGGATCAAAATCAATTAGTCAATCCCTATGTCCAGTCATATGGTTTGAACAACTTGTGCTAAGATACCAAGATGAATGATCCTCTTTACAATTTGTAGTTACCATTAACAACATCTGGTCTGAGTATGAGCCATCATCTTGAAAATGACCATATACATGGCGCATCATATGAAAATGACCCTCTCATGTGAGAATGAGAATGATCATTCTCATCCATTAGATTAAAATGAAAGGCCAAGATTAAAACATTTTAAATTCAAATTAAAGCTTCATTTAACCATAAAATCTCTATAAGATTTACCAAACAGAAAATCAAATATCTCAAAGATTAATTTATGATGTTCTAAAATATCTTAAACCTATCATCACCATGATCACCATCACTATCATGATCGTTTCTGTTATAACTGTCATAACTGTTATCACAACAACGAACATGACCGTTAACCCTTGTCACCACCAGTATGATTGTTGTTGTCGTTACTGTCACTACCACCACCACCAACATCGTGATTGTTGCTGACAATGACGGTTTTGTTGGTGGCGACGATAGTGGTCATGACGACAATCATGGTGATAGTGGTTGCAATGATGGTGGTGGTTGTGGTGACAATCTTGATGTAAATTAAATCTTTAAAATATTTGATATTTTGTTTGATAAATCTCATAGAGATTTTATCACGTAAGAAGATCATTCTCATAACGTCTCCTGTATATACTAGGAGAAACTCACGCTATGGGTCTGCATTTTTATTGTGCTAAAATTTATACAATTTATCTTACGATTGGGTCATAGTATAAAGAAATGTGATTATTATATACATAAATATATAAAAAAGTTATAAATATAATAGAAACACAAAAGCTGTGTCATGCCTGAATATCTGTATTTCTATTACACTATCATATTTTATTGTGCTGAAATTTATGTATCAAAATAATATATCTTATTATATGTAAATTGATGTGTATATTAATTTTAGTTTAATATATATTGTAAAATATACATAATTTTACATCTAAGTTTAAAAGGGTAAACAAAAGTGCATTGGGTTTGCACAAAGCAACACACCAACACTCAGAACAAAATCAGACCCGTCACAATTCAACATGTCACCACTGTAAACAAACCACACCTATTACACAAAACAGAAACTTCAGACATTCAAAGAAAGAAAAAGAGGAAAAAGGTGAATAATGACTAACTAGGTTTGCACAACTCAATACAAAAAGAAGAAGAAAAGAAACGTTTCAACTTTCAACAGAAACAAGAAGGAAGAAAGAATGTCTCACTGGGATCGATGATTTTGATGAAAGAATGGCTAACCACGGAAAGTGAAGGATCGATGATTTTGATGATCATTTGTCAATTGGTTTGACAAACGAAACTCTGTCGATGCTTTTGCAACCTCTTCATTCGGCGGCACTAGAAGCGATTCTCTCCGGCAGGGTCCTCCGCCATGTTCAGTTTTCTCAAGGTTTTGGTTTCAGTTTCGATTTTGGTTTTTGTTTGATGCAATGTGAGTGATAATAACCACCTTCCTAGTTATAGGGAGAAACATAAGGGGAAAAGAACTATGCTCTGTGCGTAAATAGGTATATTTGAATTTTTGTTTTGTTTTTTAATCTAACTTTCGAAGGATAAAATGTTCCTGTAAAAGTGGAGAAAAAAAACAATTATCCAATTAGATATCTCCTTAGTTATATATATATATATATATATATATATATATATATATATATATATATATATATAAAAGTTACTTCAGTCAAAACGAAAAATAAATTTACTACATATTTCAGTGAAGCTAGAAAGGAGAGAGATTACTCACTAGTTAATTTGGTTACTGATTGATCATAATGACATTATTAACGCTGGTAATAATAGTATGATAATAGCCCACAAATGCTATGACATCACAACATTCCCATTCCATTGATTAGCAACATGAAATCGTTATTAATAGAAATTACTAATGTATTATTAATGGTAGGAAATGCTTCATTATTTCCTTATGATGTGTAAATGTTGGGGTTGTT
Source organism: Glycine max (assembly GCF_000004515.6). Classification (NCBI taxonomy): domain Eukaryota; kingdom Viridiplantae; phylum Streptophyta; class Magnoliopsida; order Fabales; family Fabaceae; genus Glycine; species Glycine max. The sequence goes on along the minus strand of NC_038248.2, from coordinate 35,458,763 downwards.
AACTTGTTTTCATCCTATCATTTGCTTTGAAATTTTGTGGCCCCGTTGAGTGCAACGAGATCATCATAGTATTGGGCGATCCACCCTTTCATAACCATGATCTCTCTCTTCCATTGTTCGACCAACCATTCTGGATCGCTATGATTTGCATTTGCACCCAGAATGTCCAGGCAATGAGATCCTGAAAAAGTAAACGGTCAAAGTAGTGTATTAATTAAATCAGTTCATGTAAAGACTTGATTTGAGGGAAAAGAAACATTAATACAAATTTCTACTATTACATTAAATTTATCAATTAATTATTTGTATTATTATTTTAAAATTATATTTTTCTTATTTCTCAGTTTGAAAAAAGAATAATTAAGTAAAGATATGTAGAAAAAAAAATTAATGTATCTAAAAATTAAAAAAAGAAGATATTTTAAAAAGAGATAAATAAATTTAAAAAAAAATCTTATAATTAGGGATAGAAAGATTAAATGCTAACCAAGGATGCAATTAATTTTCAAGATTTTTTTTTTGGAAAATGATTAGTTGTTCCTCACTTGTGATTGTGCTACCGCAAAAATGTACTGAAGCAATCGCAAATTAGGCAAAGGAAAATTATTCATTTAATAGATTTATCCAATATTTGGCTTTTCTTTTCCTAACTTTTTTGAGATTATGATATGAAATTATGCTTAGTCGTACATTGTTCTCACTATAATGGTGCTTGATTTTTCTTTCTTTCTTTTCTTTTCTTTGAAAAATAACCATGGCAACTCTCAGCAAGAAAAATAACTAGAAAATTAAGAGGGAGCGAAAGGTGTTGAATCTGTAGATAGATAGATATAGAAAGAATTAAAATATGTAAACAGAATACAAAGTCATACCATTTACTGTATGGATGGCAACAAGACTGTCTGATATGTTTTTCAGAACCCTGAATGTAGAAGATTCATATAAAGTTGCTTTAAAAAATGTTCTTAAACAATTATTCAAAGTAAAACAATTAAGATCAATTTTGTATTTTACAGTGCTTACCCGCCGCTACTATAAGGGTCTCTTAGTCCATTAGAGAAAATGATGTTGCTACCAAACTTTTGAAGGACCAATTCTATACTCTGTCATCATCCAAAACACAATGAAGCATCTAGTATCAATCAATATCAATATAATTGAAAACGATATTTAATAAAAAGTCCAGAAGAATTTCTTGTAAAAGTTATAATTAATATACAAAAGCCTTTTTGGAGAATGAAAAATATCCATATGAATGTCGCAACTGAGTAGAGAAGAAAGAACTACTTACATGGCCTCCATAGTAAGTAGTGACCCAATGAGGGCGAGGTGAGACACCAAATTGTTTCTTGCAGTCCTTGGCATAGCTCTTTAAGCTAAAAGGGTCGGGTTGAAACATGGTATTATTTCCTATGCCGATGGGTATCACCATTTCACTACATGTCTGAATGTACATAGCACTTCATATTACCTTTTTTTATCAACTAGAATATGTAATTGTATGAATATTAAAAGCAAGAAATCACAACAATACAATAAAATTAAAACGACTTAAATATGTTTTTTTTCTATAAAATAAATGAATCTTGATTTTGGTTTTTGAAAAAAAAAATATTTTCATCATTATAAAATTTAAAAATGCTGTTTTTGTCCTTATAAAATGTGTAAAGTTTAGTTTTGATCTTTATTATTATTTTTTTATTTTCATCCTTTAAAGTTTGTCATAACTATTTTTCCCCCCTAACATTCACGGTAAGATAGATTAAAAAAATATTTATTTTAGAGATGAAGGAAAAAAAATTTGAGGTATCACATACTTACTCGGTACCATGGATATCACTTGAGATGATAACTTCACATTCGGTTATTAAAGACATAACGAGTGTTGTATAATTAATAATCGGGATAAAAACAATAATTTTAACTTTTTGAGAGATGAAAATTAAAGAATTTTTTTATAAGGACTAAAATCAAAATTCTTTGATTTTACCTAGACAAAAAAAAAAATTTAGTCAGTTAAAAGTTAGAATAACCTTTTAGTAATTTTAAATTAAATATAGCATACAACTTTTACACAAACAAAAACAATTTATCAAGTTCAATTATGATTGTATCAATTATATGAATTTAATTTGCAATACCAATTTGATTATGCTTTAATTAAAACTATGTTAGCATACCATTTTGTGAGTATTAAACAAACTATTTAATGAGTCAAAACATGAGTTGATAAATTTATTGAATGATATAACAATGTATCAATCAATGATAATTCACATCAAAATAGCTTTAATTACATGAACAGTGTTAGGAATACACTCTTATTAAACACTCCCTACTATCAAGAGAGATTCATCAAACAAAATGTGAGATTTGCAATTTTATAACTTTTAATAAATTTTAATCAATAAGAAAAAACATGTTAAATAATATATCTTAACTTTCCTCTAATTACATCCTACTAGTATTCTAAAACGAAAGACATCTTCAATCTAATAATGAACAACAATTTTTAGATACCCTGCTAATGCAATCAATCAATTAACACTTTTTTTTTCTCTTTTTATTACATAACACCACCAATTATGTTAGTAATTTATCTTTCTTTTTTTCCTATTTTTCTATGGCAGTCTACACCTAAAGGGTGTCCCTAATCTTTTTCCTACAAGGATACAAGAAAAAAAAGGCATTTATACTTTTGGTTTGAAGGACTTATACCAAGTCAACGTTATTTAGGATATGTCAACTGATTTAGGAACGGTTGTTAGTCAGCATAATAGCCTCTCTCTTTCTTTCTGTTTTCAGTCATAATTTCAAGTTAACTAAAAGCGTGTTTAATTGTTCAAAGATGTGGAAAGATTTAATAAGTAGTTCACACTTATTAGACGTTGATAAATGTAGAGTGGTTGACAATACTGTAATTTCATCTTACAAAAGTTCAACCGCTTAATGAAAGTGAAAATGATTTTTAATCCTTTGTTACCAAGTATGGAAGTGATAATCCAAATCCTTCCATCTCAGCTGTATATATATTATGTGTTCCCTTAATGGATGATTCAATCTAATTAATAATTTACCTTAAACATTTTTTTTATGATAAACTTTAGTTATAAGATGATTTGGTAGTAAAAGAAAACGAAGGGAGGAAAATATTTGTTGATAAAAAAATTCATTATTGAAGACTTGGGATGGAATGAGAAACTATCTTTATACAGTTATGGCCTCAGTAGACTCAAATCCACACGCAGAATTCTTAATCATTTGTATCAACTTGCGTTATTTTGAAAGAAAATAATAAAGTAAAAAGGAATAATTAAAAACGAATGCAATGATCTTTACCTGCCATCTCCATCCCAGGGTTGTCTCAGATACAATAATAGGACCATTAACTTTGCAGGTGGTGTTTCCCCTTAAAGCCACCAAACCTGCATATATCTTACTGAGGATATCACTTCCAAAAGAAGCTCTATCAATGCCGCCACAAATCACAGTAACTGGATATCTTGGCGGATGATTGTATTGAGCCGAAGAAGCATACATATTAATCAGGTAGTCTTTCAACTCTGAAGACTCATTTAAGGGACTGCATGCAATAAGTGACAGAGTGAATTTCAATCTTAAACCCAATGAGACTAGATAAATGCTCCATTACATTTTTGGTTTAAAAAATATATAGTATTTTTTTCCTGTAAAATCAGTCTTTATTGAATTTTTTAAAATATTTATAAAATAATGACTTTTAATCATTAAAAGCAAGAGATTAAAACAATATTTTTTTTATTAAATCTAAGAATTACTCTAAAGAATTACTCTCTATTCTCACTTTCTATGTTTTGTTCTCTATTCTCATTTTTTTATTTTCTGGTTAAAAATAAGTTACTCATTAGAACGATTAGAACTATTAGATTAAAAGAAAACCCAATGCAAATAAAAAGGAAGTCTATTAAAGTTACCCTTTAGTAACTTATCCTCCTCATAAAATTTAAATAAAGATTAAGATAAGAAACACCGTGTATCTAAAATCATATGGATTTTCGATAATCTCTTTTTAAACTCTACTGATCAATCTCACTGAGTGAACTTCATATAAATTCTACTAAATATGTGAGTTATGTTTCCAAATTAACGGAACACGTGAATAAAGTACATTAGGAAGTGCGTTACAAAGTGTTGAGCATGTTTTGGCAAAGTGTTTGTACCGGCAAGTGTTGAATCTCTGGCTAAGAATGGAAAGACCCTTTGGCTGAGAAGCTACTCTGTCGATTTCAGACCAGGACTTCAATATAGTTTGGTAGCATGTTTCACTGGCCTCCTGCATATACCAATTCATCATTAAGTCAATTTTTTTTATGATGCATATGATGACAAATAAATAAATAATAGAAGATTAAAATCAAATTATGGTAAATTATACTCTAAAATCCCTTGAAACAACAGAGTAGTAACCGTCTTGTGGGGTAATATTATCGAAGTAGAGGATTGGAGCTGATGAGGCCAGAGCACCAATAGCCAGGTGGGGATATTTGAGCCTAAACCATGAAGCAAGCACTGCATATAATAAACAATATCAACAACATATATAGGAACAAATAGTAGTAACTTAAATTACATAAGTGGAACACTATGAAGACTATTTGATTTTAAGAACTAACTTCCTCCATATGATCCTCCAATCACAATCACCGGGGACTTTTGGGCATGTAATGTCTTCTTAATATGTATGAGGACTGATGCATAATCTGCTATTGCTTGAGCTGAGTTGAAATACCCAATAGTGCTTGCATTCTTCAGTGCTTCTTCCCTCGATCCAAATGGTACTGATTTCCCATAGTAACGGTGCTGATGAGAAATTTAAAGTAATTGTACAATCTGTCAAACTAATTAAATAAACCTTTTGATATTGGGGGAAAAAGAGATAAAACTTGATGCATTTTCATAAGTGTTTGTACTTTGTAGTACTATTGTTTTTCCATCAGAATTGAAGTTTCACCTTGTAATCTGCTTAATAAATTATCGAAGTGAAACTCCAATTTTTAATTAACAAATAATATCAAAAGTACTTTTAAAAAAGTTTTTTTTTTTTTTGGGGGGGGGGGGGAGGGGGTGGGGGGGGGGGGGGGAGAAGTTTTATATAATACCTCTATGTATACTATGAGAGCATTAAAGGAAGCAGCGTTATCAGTGAGAAATCCTATGAGTTCAGGGGAACCATCTATTGGTTCTTCTGCACCCAAATAGGCAAATATTGGGGCACTAGAATTGGCACCACCCCAGTACTTGAAATTGATCAGATATCTTTGTTGAAAGGTTTTGTAGCTTTCAGGTCTATAGTTGAAGTGATCAAGAACTTGTTTGTAGTAAAATGTTATGAGGTTCTCTGTATCTGTATCAGTTGCAACCACAGTTGCACGGTTGTGTAAAGTTGTTTCCCATTCAGCAATGGGACTCAACCTTGGAATTTTCAACGAATGTGATACAGTGAGATAGGTTGAGTAGTACGTGAGAAAGATGAAAAGAAGCCATTTAGACAACATGGGGTGGTGTTTCATTGCAACAAAGGAGAAAAATAATAGCTTTGAGGGTCTTTCCTATTTCTAATATAAATCAAATACGTCCTTTTATATAGCATGTGAACCTTAGAGTGCATGTGAGTTTTTCAGTTTTATTGATGAGTTGTATTACTTGTATACATGTGGTGAGGCTCCACAATGATATGGAAAACAAAATTCTTCTTTCTAATGTTTAAGGCAATTAAGTATTTAAGATTTAGATTTGATTATTAGTTAAGCTAAAAACAATTTATATCAGTACAAGTTTACACTTATGCGCATCTTCGGTGATACGTTAATTATAATATTTAACACGATCAATATTCTTAGTTACTAGAAACATTCATCAATTGATCGATTTCCAATACATTGACCATTCTTTATAAATACTTTTCAATCTTTATTGATGTTAGCCAATTTTATAGTAGGTAATTTTCTAATTTTACGGGCAATTGAGCAATTCTGAAACAAACTAAAATGACTTATTTTTCTAAACCTAGGGATGTAATATATGCTTGAGATTTTTATTGAAGAGAATTGTTGAAAATGGTCTCATTTCGACAATCCATGTTTGTACGCGTTTTCTAGAGATGATGATGATGTATACTAAGAAACAAGGAATTATTGACAAAATTTAATGATAAGAGACACTTTTTCGTTATTAACATTGGATTCACATAAAATTTAACGATATTTTTAAAGTATGGAGTATGTAGATAAATTATTTCATCTAATTTAATTTTTTCTTGTAATGAAGATATGACTAAGTGCGCTTATTATTTTACATTGGAGAATTGATTCAAAATTATTTGAGTAATTTTTATATGTTTAGTTTCACATTAAAAAAATTCAAAATTAATTCTGACTCCATAATTAATTATGAGGTGAAACAGTTTTGAATAACATGTGTTGGATCAAAAGTTTTGTGCTGAGTTTTACTCCTAAGATCTTATAATAAAACATACAAACATAAATTACATCACTTAAAAATTAATTTTAACTAAAATAAATTTTATCAACATCCATATAAACACATACTAATATTCTTCTGCCAGAATTTGATTTTGTTGGGGGTGGGGAGGGGAGTACAACCTCCGTTCAATAATCATAGTCGTTCTATTTTTTTTTTATAGCAATAGATCCAGAAAAGTTAGAAAATATTACAATAATAATTTTATAAAATTAATTTTATGATCGTTAATTTATTTATAATTTATGTTAGCTATCAAATTAATTAATATTATATTAAAAATTAAAATAAAACTTGTTTTGTTTTTTTAATACTACATTTATTATAGGAGGGAGAGAATATAATTTAAGTAAATTCAAACTAGCTACTAAAAATATTATTTGTGAGAAATGTCGGGAAATGTTTACAAATTATTGAAATTAACATGATCCTTATAAATTGGCAATAAAATATTTAGTGATAACCAATTATTTTCCTCCACCGGAAAATGAGTGTCATTTCGACCATTTTAGTCAGTATATATGCTGAAAGCTTTTGGCACTACGAAGCCAGCAATTAAAGTTGATTGTGATCGGCATCGCACTAACTGAACGCACTTTCCAAATTTCTAGTTTACTTTTTTTTTTTTTGAAAAAAAAAGTTGAGTTTTGACCATTGAATTGTTGGCGTAAGCATGTGTAACACGAGATGCGTTTTTTCTTTCTTCTTCTTGGAAGTTAAGGTATTTTTACAGTTGAAGTTATGAAACTAACTCTTCAAGTGTAAGTATAACTTGAATAAATAAATTTTATCTTTTTTTCAATAAAATCTTGTTCATACACAGTGAATTGAATTTCTATTAATATACTTAAAAAATATAATTATTTACCAATTATATTAAATCTTGTTGGTAAGTTGAGATACATCAAACAAAAGATAAACAAATAGTAGGTTGATACTATTAATATTCCTATAATTAGCCGTACTTGCATGGATAATCATATCATAAACATAAAGTAGATGAAATTGATTTTTTTTAAAATTTTAGTGTGCTTAGATGATTTTTTTTTTTTTGTATAAAGTTGATTAAAAAATTAATTTTTTTAAATGAAATTTTTTATGTTGTTGGATGTTTTTATCCTAAAAGCAATGTAAATTTTACAGTTCAACGTAAAAGTTACTTTTTTTTATCAATTATAATCAAATTGAAGTTTTGAAACGAAATTAAATTTTACCTAATAATAATCAACTACCTATAATTTTTATAAAATCAAGTTTGATTGTAATCAAAACCAAGTCTTCTTATTTTTAAGATAAAATCAAACACACTATTTGTCTTTATACAATTATACATGGATGGAAATGGGTTGGATTAATTTAAACTTTATAAGCTCACGTCTGACATTTTTTTATGTTTAATATTTAAATCTGGTTTGTTTAATTATTTAAGAAAGACATTTTTTTTTCAAGACTTGGTTAGATCCTTTTAAAAGTTCAGTCTGATTGGAAAATCTATTTAAAAATTTCCTTACAGTAAAATCTCTAAAAAGTTTTAAATAGACTAGTAAACTTAAACTTATATGTAAATTAATAGGTTTGTATATAAACATTTCAGTATAAATTTAATATGATAATTATTATTATTATATTATTATTACAAAGACTATATAGTACTGTTGTAGTTTAATTAAATAAGTCCAGTTGTAAAACTTCAAATTAAAGGATCTTTTTGGTGCTAAAAAAAAAGCCTTTGATTGATTTTAGGATATGATTCATCCTTTTAACTAAATAAACATTTAAAGAATTCATTTTAATTATAAATAGATTTAGATTATGTTGAGTCTGATGTGGTCTAAGAGATAAATTTCTAAGGGAACTAAACCATTTTCACTCTTACCTGTAAAACATTATTTTGGACAAATTAATGTGAAATTGGAAATCCTTGCTTGAACACAATAAAATTAGAGGAAAATATACTTGTTAATCCAATTTGTGTTAAGGTCTACCTTCTTTAGCTTTCAATTTCAATAAGTTGGACCGGTTTTGTTTGTAACATAAATGGGTTTCATTTTCTTAGTTTGTGCCTACCCACCTTATGTAGTCCACGATTGAAAGGCTAGCCTGTGGACCAAGAATAAACAATAAAATGTAAAAACTAATAATAAGTAAACTAAAAATTTGAAAATTTTATAACTTATATTTTTATTTTTAATTGATTAAATTTCATAATACAGTAAATATATCAATAAAACACAAGTCAAATAACTAATAAAAAGTCTGAACCAAACACTAAATATATAATAAATGTAAATAAACTAAATATTTAAGCAAATCAACCAATATTGAAGTAACTAATTAACTAATAAAAATCAACTTATTCAATCACTAACAAGGAAACGTAAAAGGTTATATATTTATATAAAAAGAAAAAAAGAGGCCGACCTACGTAGCTTGTTAAAAGTTTAAAAAGGATTTTTATAATTCAAATAATTCTCTTAAATTCTTTTTGATATATTATTTTCAAACACAAATAGTTTTCTAACATTAATTCTATCAAAATCTAAATCAAACAAATCTATATAACAATTTTGCATTTGTGATTACAGCCGAATGCTCGAATTGGTACTGTTTAATTCTTTGCCTTTAACTTTGATTTGGGATACAGCAATAATTATTTTTTAATTTTATATGGTGTTGCTTAGGACTGCTTCTAGAGAGTAGAGAGTATTAATATTTTGTATAGTCAAACTTATTCCCACCATTTTTGTCTTAAGCAAATAATGAAAATAACATCGACAAAAAACGATGGCCGATGACTTTCACCATCATTACCATTATCATGATCTAAAGGTGTAGAGGTCATGTTATGGAAAAAGTCAGTGCAAAGCACAAATTCAGAGTTCTACTTGATTCTACATAGCTACTTTTCTTAAGTTTCAAGCATTTGTATGGTTGCTTAGTAATCATATATATATATATACCTTCCCACATCTTGCACTTGCAGTGAAACGATGAAAAAATCGTACTCCAAAAGGAAGTGCTCCCAAAACTCCTCTTAAATCTTGTAGTCACGATGGTGTTTAACTTTTTTTTTTTAAAAGTCAAATTCAACGTAATTTCAAAAGAAACCCTTAAAAACAACATTTTTCTAATAAAATTTAAAAATAAGTTTCGTAAGAAAGTAATTAAGGATTTTTTTTTTATTTTTAAGGTGAAAAAATCAGGGCAAACCAGACGCTTCGTAAGAGTTAAGAGTCAAGAACATGGAGAAGCTTCAAATAACTGTACACATCCTTTTTGGTACGCGTGCAGTCTCTTGCTCTCTTTAGAGCATGCTTGTCATAACATAACGAATGATTATAGATATTCTTCCACTTGAAAGTATGACCACCTTTGGTGTAATATTAGTTTGAGATGGCATAACAAAGAATGTTACGAACACATTTTTTATTACACTTATTTAAATATTTTTTTATAATTTTTAATAAATTTTAATCAATAAAATAAAATATATTCAAAAGGACGTGTTGCTAACATTTTGTTAGACAAAACTTTCACCCAAGACTTTAAAAAAAAAATCTGAGAGGAGGAAGGAGAGGGAAGAGAGGAAAAAGGGTGGTATTTTGCTGGATAACTAACTGGATGGAACCTGCACTAATGGAAAGCTTACCGATCTGGTACAAGGAAGAGAAATAGGGTGAATAAAAATAGAAAAAGAAAAATGAGAAAGTGAGAAATTTGATGAATTTTTAGGATATTCAATTTGAAAGAAATAGAGAAAAATTGAGAGAGAGAAAAAAAAATTAAAATTCCTTTTTCATTTTGTGTGATTTATTATGGAAAGAGAGAAGAAAAATGGAATTAGAAAAAATAAGACTAGATTGTCCATAATACAAACTCACATAATCGTATTTCCCAACATGCATCCTTTTTTTTTTATTTGTCGTTTTTGGTTGACACTGGTGCCAACATCTTAGCATCCCAAACAAAAATCACAATTATATGGATTGGAATGAGAACTCGTGGAAGAATAATAATTGGCCTTCTTGCTTTGACTTGTTAGCACACCAAGTCCAGGACGGAACATTTATATTTATAATAACCATAATTCCAATTTAAATTCTTATTTAAATGTTATTTTTTGGTAACTATCTTATAATAAGTGTCATGGATTTAAATATTTTTTCAATTAATCCTGTAGAGAAATTTGATTGAATACTTTTAATAAAATATTCAAACTCAATTTTATTCAAAATAATATAATATTGATATATTAATTTAAATTATTCTAGATATTAGTTACATTTTAATTATTTTATTTATATATATATATATATATATATATATATATATATATATATATATATATATATATATATATAATTTTATCAGTAATGTATGTGACCCATACAACGCTCAATAGTCACATATTCTTACTCAACCAACAACTGATTTAAATTTTCTTAACCTATTATTTGAATATGAAACGATTATTTTTATTCTACATATATATTTAGTTTGCAATTTCACACGGATGAAAGGCAAATTATTTGTTGTCATATAACATAAACTTTTAAAGGGGTTCAACAACCAGTGATAAGATATGTTTCTTGATATCTTGGTCTTCGATACTAAAGCCATCGACATTTTGATTAAGGGTATGGGCCACACGAGCTGCATTTATGGCTTGAGTAAGAAATGGCTCCATTGAAGCAACTCGATTAGAGCAATAATGTCCATTCATCTTTTTCCATGCTTTGTGTATCATGTCTTGTATGTGCTTTCTTGCTTTTTCCTCTGAAGCATCCTTTTGATTCATATAGCATAGGATTGACGAAACAGCATCACCCCTTTCTCTTTCAGCCTGTTTCATATTTGATTCTACATTAACATTCAATGTTTTTTATGCAAAATGAAAGGAAATATTTAATTAGTAAAAATATGAGGCAGCAAGATTTATATAATATATACCACTGTGGTCCCTAAATCATTGCAATCTAATTATGAGAGATACATTGTAGACCAAATCTTCATATGTGTGTAGAAAATTGTCTACATCCGTTGCTTGATTCATTGTAGCATAATATAAATGGAGTAGAATTACTGGCCCCGAAGATGAAATCCAAGCATTGTTTAAATATTCTTGCAACGATGGAATGTATCCCTTGTTAACCACTTTTGATGCGGTTCTTACTAGAAACGAAATCACTTCATACAGAATTTGGAGGGTGTCACTTTCAGAGAGGGAAAATAAGTCAGGGTAAATGCTACAATGATTATCTAGATAAATTCGAGATTGATTCAACAAAAAATCCAAAAAAAAATTCTCACAAAATATTCTTAAAATGTCAAAAATTTCTCCATTAAAAATGAATTCAATACATGCAGTGTATTTGAGGTGAAGCTGAAAAGATATCAATTTTATTTAATTAAAAGGACAACGAAAAGTAGAAATAGAAAAAAAATATTTAGCATGAACCTTCAAATTAGTTTGAACCAAAATAACAATGAAAAATAGAAATAGAAAAAAAAACATATTTAACATGAGTCTTCAAATTAGTTTAGACCTTTATCAACAATTAAAATTTTTGGTAGTGTCTCTGAACCTTCATCTTTTTTTATTTGAATCTTATTAAGTATGTCTGATATCATTTTTTGTTGGAGGACATCCTCTGACTATTTAGTCCTCCTCTTAATCACAAAATCCTGTTTTGGATAGTTTTAAGATTTTCATTAACTTTGCTTCCACGTATAATGCTTTGCAAAAGTCTGTCCACTATAAAACCAAGACAGAAAGTTATCTTTACAATTAACAATCGTTTCATTCTGTTTTATGGTTTTTACATTGAATTGAGTTTTGAAAAGAAAAGAAAAGAAAAAGATCGCTGGTTATAATAATTAGTAATAGTACCGCTTTATTTAGATAAGGTAACACCAAGTGAAAGTTATTTTCTCTACCAAGTTCATAAGCAATTTGTGACATCTTTAAGTGCATGGACGCAAATTTTCATGTACTCTGGAAGTTCTTCAAGTTCTTTGTCATCCCATCTGTGCATATGACACATTGAAATTAATTCTTCTAAATAACCAGAAACCTATATAAACAAGCCTACATTATTTATACATATATATTATAATCTTTAGCTTGTTGGAAGGCTCTAAATATTAATAAACAAACCTCTCAAATGCCATTGTGAACGGCTTCAACTCTTCAAATGAGGCGTGTATATCATAAACATCATCGAGGATTATTACAAAAATAATAACTTTAGTGAGCCATTTTTTGATAGATTTGTACTTTGGCTCAAAAGCAACTCCTACTGCACACATGAAGCTTTCAACCAACCTAATCCTTGCAAAGCTCAACTCTTTTTTTATACCAAGATTCTCCCACCACCTAAATGACAAATTAAAAAGTATTAATCAGTATATAGCAACCTTAAATTCTTTTGTTACAATTTTGTTTGGTTGGTTCAAAATGTAAATTAAGTTGTCCAATTTACTTCAAGTAAAAATAGAGTTAAATAACCTCATTGTAAATGATTGGTACAATTAATAATACCTACAACCAACCATCTTGATGTATATAAAAAAAATTGACCAATCATCTACATTGGAGTTGTTTAATCCCTCAAAATATATACCTGGATAATTCCTTGACCTCGATTTGAAGTTTGGCCTGAATCATATTGAAATTTAATTTAGCTAATTCAAGAAAAATTGGGTCCATGTGTTTCTCCTTTTTGTATTGCTCCACGTTCCATTTGACGTCAAACCACTGTACTCTCCAATGGGATGGAAGTTCCAAGGCATGGACCATTTTTTTAACAATCAGATTGGTTGATAGAACTGGGAGAAAAAGCATGCTTCAGAGAATTTATGGCACAAGTTTTGGCCTCATCCAAGATCTTCTCTCCTTCTAAACCCAAATGTAAGGCCTCAAGAAGCCCCACAACATCTTTACCATAGCTAACATATGAGCTTTTTCTCATCACTTTACCTTTTTCATCTAAAAAGTTGATTTTGAGTAACTGAGTTTGAAAAACATATATATGTGTGTGTGACATGGTGTGAGTATGAGACAGACAGTTTGTGTTACCAGGCAAAACTGGATATCCATGTTATCTAACTAATACATCGTTAATGTTTTTTAAGATAATTTTTATTTATAATTTATTAATATAATTCCACTAAATGTGTCGGTTAGCAAATTTGACAAATATTTACTAAAATACACATACTTATTTTTAAATTTAAGTGAGTTAGCAAGCTACCCTGTAGACATTTAAATATAATATTTAGCTATATCTAGTTAAAGTACGTATTTCAATTAAACATATATAATTTATGTAAAATGGCAGAAAAAACATATTCTTTTCTGTCATTTAATTTTATATTTATCAACTAATTTAACTACCATTTTACCAAACCCTTCATAATTCATTCATATAATAAAAGTTGGTTATAAGCTATTGGTTAGTTATTTTTCTAACGAGGGTCAAAATAATGCATGATTTTATTGACAATGCAATTCACTATTATTTTGAAATAAATCAAATAAGTAAATAAAAAAACGAAATAAAAGTATTGAGGAATAAATATAAATATCTCACATCATATTTACTGGCAAGTGACTGCAGAAAATCATATTTCCAAATGTTGGATTTATAATTTGCCAATCTTCTTATGATCTCTGTAATTATATTAACTTCTTGAGCCGATTGATTTGTGTCTGACTGATTCATTGTTTCTGTCTAGCTAGTTGCAAAACCTCTTGATATTGTTAATTTGTTATTTTTCTAACCAAAGCTCATAACCTTTATATAGACCATATACGAATCTAGAAAATGTCTATTCACATTGTGGCTGTCCTTTATATTCTTATAATTATTTTCTTATTTTCCAGAAAATTAAGATCAAACATTTTTGTGGTTGTCAACCTACCTTTGTATGTATATAAAGATAGGGTTTCATGCACGTAAAAGGACATCACAAATAAAATAATTAGTTATAATTAAACCACGTCACAACTCTGTTGTATTTATTATTTGGAATTAATGTACAGTACAATTTTTTAATAGGCATGTACTATTAAAAAATTATTTTACATTATCAACGGTTATCATTATTAGTTATGACTAAAGTAATTATTTTACGAGTTGATAATAAACTTACTATAAAATGTTATAAAAAAATATGAAAATTATGTTTCGTAATAATCAGTATTTTTTTATAAAAATTATTTTAAAAAATTGAACGTTCTTTTCATTTTAAATACGATTTCCTATAGTTTAAATTGTATGTGAATATGTTGATGGGCTAGGTGGCCTGGCTATCCCAATGGATTGGGTTAGACGGTAAACATTCAACTCTTTGTTGTATCCGTTTTTTTATTTTTGCAGTACTTTTTTTTTCCATCAAATCTTACTCTCTTTTTGTAAGTTGCTTCTGTTAGGCTCATTTTCTAAGCGTTTTTGGTCTCCGGTGGTGTACATACTATACCGCCATTTTACTCGTCTGATCTAGTCACCAAGTTGAACCATTGGCTCTGATACCACACTCTAACCCAAAACCTTAAGGCTCAAGTTTATGGGTCTACTCCTCAACTTATATGGTGCTCAACCTTTTTCACTTTTACCCGATGTGGGACTTTACCTCACACTTGTACTCCAACACATCCCCCCTCAAGTGTGAGTCTGTTCCACATGGTAGTCTCCCTCTCGATCGGAAGTCTTTATCATCCACGAGTATAGCCATTCTGGCCACCTATGGTACTTGCACCGCCGCTCCATCTGCGAGGCACGCTGCGCCGCCATCTTACTTGTCTGAGCCGGTCACCAAGTCGAATCATCAGCTCTGATACCAATTGTTAGAGAGATTTGAGGGATACACCTATGGACCACGAGCCACTACATAAGGAAGCCTGACACCACACTCTAACTCAAAACCTTAAGGCTTAGGTTTATGGGTCTTCTCCTCACTTATATGGTGTTCAACCCAACACATGTAACCCAACACAAGAAGGTGAAGTCTCACATCGGGTAGAAGTGGAAAACGGCATAGCAGAAGAGGAAGACAAAGAACTATGAAGGCAAACAAGAAGAAGGAAGATGAAGAAGAAGCAAGAAGCGGAAGAGGAAGCAGGAAGCCAAAGAGGAAGAAGAAGTGGAAAACGGCATAGCGGAATAGTGACTCGTCCATACGAGTCACTATTTGTTTTTATAAGGATAGGGTGAATGACATTTTAGCCCTTTCACCCGAGTTGCTGGGTGTTCTAACAAAAACACTGGGTACCCAAAGCAACTCTTTTAAGTTTTTCTTAGCCTAGTCTAGCCCTAAATTTTACTAGCGAGTTGGATTAGCTGATTGGTTCGAATTATTTTTTAATATTTTCTATAATTAGTAAAACTGCAAATGAAAAATTTAATATTATATGTATTTTTTTTCTACAAAGCATATTATATATGTGTTACTAATGTTTATTTTAAGTTTAATATTTTATTGTTATAATTTATGTATTTTAATTTATTTTATTTCTATTATTATGTATTCTATTTTGCTATTTTATAGGTTAAATGAAAACTTATTTTTTTTATAATAATTAAAAATATTTTATTGACCTATAATATAAATATTCATTTTCTTTTGATAATTTTTTATTTATATTTTTTAAAAATAGTCTCCCATAGACCAAGTGTTGGACTGAAGTACTGAAATATATTATTCAGCAACCCATGGTTTGTACTTACGTGACTTGTCTATTAAAAAACAATATTTTGTACTTACGTAACGTAAGTGAATCCCGTCTCAAAGGTTGCGATTATTGCAAACGTCGGAAACACGACGCAGCTATTGCCTATTTCAGCAGCCGGCTAAATGCAAACTTATATGGTTAAGATGGACCCATGGTCAAGTAAGCCACAAATTTATGATTTTTGTAGGCATAAATATAATTTTTATTTACTTTTTTAAGAAAATTATAACTTTAATTTTTTTATTTTAAAATAAAGATATTTACTTTCTTAGTTTTATAAAAAAAATTATGATTTTATCTTTATGTCAAATTAAAAGTGTTAAAAAGATTAATATTGACTATGACAAATTAAATAAATAATCTTATATTATGCCATTAGATTTAAGTTATATTAGGTTAATTTCTTATCGGGAAATATTTTAAAAAATCAAAATCATAAATTTTATAGAATTAAAGGATTTAAATTTTTGGATTAGGGATTTTGAAAATATGAGGATTAAAGGACTATTTTAAAATACATAAACCAAAATTATAAATTTTAAAAAATATGACAAATTAAATTTAAGATTTTTTTTGAACTTATCTCTTATATCTTTAGAAAATAGGGTATACACTATAGTATAAAATTACACTGTGATCCAATTCTAAATCCTAATGAAAGATAAATTTAATTGTTAAATTTGATAAAAAAAAATTATGGTAAAAGTTATATCAAGCATAATTCTTAATTGATTGATAGTGTGAAAAATTGCCTATCCATGTATGTTAAATTGTTGTATCTTTATTAAGATGATTTAGTTCAATTGGTTAAATAAGATACATAAATTATTATAAATTTTTACTTCGTGTTTTTTATCTTTATGAATAAAAATATTATTATATTTAATCATTTTAAAATATTTCACTAAACACTTGTTACAAATAAGATAAAAATAATAATAGATGTCTTATTAAAAAGTTAAAAATGTTTTTAATATAAATAAGAATATTAATAATACTTTTTAGTTAATATGTTTTTTTAAATGAATAAATAAAAAATGGAGAAGGTATACTTTCGTTGTAGGATACTAAATTCAGATTCTAACTCTATATATTCAGATTCGAACCCTTGAGGCCTTGACCAAAAGTAGAATTTTTTAAAATATAAAATTTAACCCTTATAGTTTTTTTTTACAGCATATCAATTCATACATTTCAACTAATAATTATTGGTGGAATATCTTTGTAATTCCTCTGGAAATATTTTCTAGGCTACGGTATTTTAAGATGAGTTGTCTCCTTGATATACTTTCCTATATTAGTTTATTTTGTTTCCCAGATTAGCGCTCCTATTTATGAAAATATTTTCTAGACTACGGTATCTCAAGATGAGTTGTTTCCTTGATATACTTTTCTATATTAGTTTATTTTGTTTCCTAGATTAGCACTGCTATTTATAAAAATATTTTCTACATTAAGGTACCTCAAGATGAGTTATCTCCTTGATATGCTTTTCTATATTAATTTATTTTTGTATATATACATGGCTTTATCCAAATTCAATAACAGAGAATCATTCCACAAAACTCTATAATAATTTACTGGTTAAATCAATAATTTAATGGACTAATATCTTAGTCAAGAATAATAAAAAGTTACTATACATCACAAAAGTCTTCACATATTTAATACAGATTATAGATCCATCATAAGAAAGAAATTAACAAAAAAGTGCACGTTTGAATAACTGTTGCACCCCTTACAAAAATACATTCAGTGCAAAAGATTAAAAGAGTATCTTTCTCTAAAAGAACTTTCAGAACAATTATCCAAACATGCACTAAACCATGTTCGTGGACAAGAATTGTTTCCAATCATCCTAATCTGGAATATGACAAATGATAGATACACTTTAAGAAAGAAATATACCTCCAAGTTTAAGCTTTAATTTTCCTTTATGAATAGCTTTGATAACAGATAATCCAAGAGTGACAGCAAATTTACCACCGTAAGACTCTGCCACAATGAAGAAAGGACTCTTTTGGAGGCTGTAATCACCGTTGAATAACTCAGTTAACAATGTAGTCAAGTCAGTGGCTGCCTCCTTATCTGTTTTAACTAAGAGCCTAGAATCCTCCACAAAACTGTACCCAGTTCCAACTGGATTGTCCTACAACATACACCAAATGCCATTAATTGAGTGATGAAAACAACTGTGAAAAGAATTAAAATGAATTGTTTTTTTAGTTACCACAAATAGCAGATCAGCTTTCTTCAGCCATGTGAAATTCCTTGGCTTTAAATTGTCATCCAGAGGGCCAATCTCTTTGAAGTTTCCAACTCCTGAAGAGCCCTGTCCAATAAAATTTCACACTAAAAACATAGAATCTATCTTTATTCTTAGTTAATTAACATCATATGGCACAATTTGAAGCAGACTCACAGGTCCTCCCTGCAACCAGAGAATAATTGGCCATGGCTTTGATGGATTGTCCACTCTGTGGGCACTTCTGTATAGCCAACCAGAACATGTGGGCTTCTGTGATAACAAATACAATCCAAAGTATAAGGTAATGTTACAATTGTTTCCCTCTGGATTCCTTTTCCTCACTTAAAAAGATGCTAATGAAGTGAACTGAAACACTTAGTATGCAACAAAATTGTTCAATAGTATAACACAATGCATAAATGAAATTACATAATTGTAATGTATTTGGCTTACTGGGTCTGACTTGTACATAGCCCCATTCTTCTGATCCATCTTTAGTCCTCAAAGCAGTTACCATTTCTCCATGAAATAATATGCTAATGAACACAAGAGTGGCCAAAAATAAACAAAGTTTTTCCATTTGTATAAAGGGAGCAATAAGATTAACAAGGAAATAGTAAACGTCACGAGAATAGAATGCTAAAAGCATGAGTATATGCATAACGTATGCTTCATTTTTTCATTTACCAAAGTAACAAGTATCCTTGGGCATGATGCACACGTTCTTCTGCCAAAGCCTACAAGAAAATCGTGAAAGTGTAACAAATGCTTAGCTGGGAAAACAGACAGTACGAGAGTGTTGTGGACTAAATTTGGAAGGATATGCATCCATGATGACGAAAACTGTAAAAGAAATAAAGGCTTTGTCTTTTGATTAACATGTGGAGATGTGGCAATCATGCATGGTTTCTTCTGCATGTTAGTTTTCATAAACCTGTGAAGCTAAAAAGTATGTTTTCTTAATAACTAATGTTACTACTTCAAGAAAATGATTAATGGAAAATGTTTTCTTAATTTTAAGATGTGTGCGGAAAAAATAAAAATAAGTTAAAAAGGAAAATAATGAGATACACCATAACGTTAAATATTTCATAACTGAGATAGAGTTATTATAATTTAATTAATGATTTTGAGTATGCAACTCATTAGGATACATATGATTTTAAAATAATGTTAATTATTTTATGTTCAAATAATATAACTTATGATTTATTAGGGCTAATTATGAAACCATTATTCTTTTTGGTCTAGATATATTTTTTATTGGAGATAATATTGTTTAAGTTTGATAGAATTCGAAATATTTAACACAATTATATACTTATAACTCAAATTTAATATTTTGATTAAAGTAAATTAATCTCATATCAATTGATACATGTGTTTAATCACTAGTGGAAAGCGCGGTTTTTACATTAGTGGAAATTCACATTCAAAGACGGTGCATAGACAATGTAGAATGTACAGTCGTTGATAGGCTAGCTAATGTTTCAACAACGTTCGTCAATTGCCCGATGTAGAAAGCCATAATATTCTAAATTGGTGTCAGCATAATGACCGATGTTGAAAGCTTCGGATCGAAATTGGTGGTGCTTCAGGCACGACGTTGAACGCGTTCATTCAACATCGTTTGTTAAGCTGTGCCCGATGTAAAATAGTGCATTTTTGAAGTCATTGTTGCGGTTGACCGATGTAGAAATCGCAGGTTTCATAGACGGTGAAAATTCAGGAACGTCTTTGTAAGTTAGTATTTCAACATCGGTGCTTACGTCAGCACCGATGTTGAAAGGGGGTTTCGTAGACGGTGGAAATCCAGGAACGTCTTTGTAAGTTAGTATTTCAACATCGGTGCTTACGTCAGCACTGCTGTTGAAAGGGAGTCAACCTACAATTAAAAATTAGTTATTTTTTTAATGAATATTTGAAATTTATTAACTATATATTACTAATAATAAAGTTACTTCACACACAGTAGTTGCAGCAATACAAATGTAGGTGGCACAGATCACATACCAATCATTAAGCCAAAAAACTTGGAGGACAAAAGTCAAACACAAACCAAAATAAAGGAATCATAAATGTAATTTAGCCAAAAAAAAATCTACTAACAAAAAGTGATACAAATTGATTTGATTTTTTTCTAGATATTTAGGCAAGACAGCACCCTAGGATTCATATTGTTCTGACAAAACGCTAGGCACAAATAGCAAATATTAGTGGCACACCTACTTTTGGATTTCCGCCAAGGATTATATCTGTGCCCCTGCCTGCCATATTTGCAGAGAGGGTAATGGCATGTTTCCGTCCGGCTTGAGCAACAATTTCAGCTTCTTTTGCTACATATTGAATTAAATGAGGAGGAGGGGCTCAGTGAGACTGGCAAAACATAAAAAATGAAACACAATCTTAGTTTGATGAAAGGAAAAGACAGAGCATATGCTTTTGAAGACACCAAGTTACCAACACTTTATGCTTTCACAAACCTTGGGTCTAGCATTTAGAACATTATGAGGAATATTCCATTCCCTAAGCAGACCAGACAAAAATTCTGAATTTTCTACACTGCATATGGAAAAAGAATGGAAAATAATCATTCTACATAGCCTCAATTGTAGATAACTGAAAAGCTTTTGTGCAAACATATGCAATATATAGCCCGCACAAGTAAAGAATCCAAGGTAAATATTTGATTATAACAAGATACAACAAATAAGTATGATGATGATGAGGGAACAGGTGGCTTAATGCCAACAAAGATATGTAAAAAAATAGAGCAAGATTTAAAACTAGACCCACTGAAAAGACATAAACTAATGTAACAAAAAGAAAAGATGGTTGTTCAAAACCAAATCCCCCAAAAGTTTGTGTATTGTCTAGAAACACTAGAAAAAAGAGAAGATGGTTGTTCAGAACCAAATCCCCCAAAAGTTTATGTATTGTCTAGAAACACTAGAAACATGAACGCATCCCTCTCTGGCTTGCCACCTCTAGTAAAAGCTCTGTTGGGCTTGAAACATGGATGAAGCTTAAGTTGTCCACTGAATTTATACCATTTCAACAATTACACCCACTAAAAGCTTAAGATGTTAGCAATAGACCTAATAATGGTTTATATCTCTAACAATGACACTGATAATTTCTTGCAAAAATTGTGCCATCATAAATAATTTAAAAAATCAATTTCATTTCAACAATTGATTGATTTTCCCTTCTTTATCTCAATTATATGTTTAACAAATAACTTCATAATGATTTTCCCTATTACAAAACCATAATGTAAGCTTGTTTCAACATTAAGGCACCAACAGTAATGAAATCTTGGTACCTTACTTTGACTGTATTCTCATATAATTCAAAGAAGAACTTGGGCAAAAATATTATTTTTTTGTTATAATATGGCGTATGGGTGTGGACCTAGCTAGGGTTTGCAATTTTTTAGCCTTTGCCTGGGGCATTGGACAGAATGCAGGACATATCCTGCTTTCAAATGTACACACTGCATTCATTGGCTCAGATGATAGGATGAAAGCTTCCAACGCACAGCTTGGTGACCCTTTCATTTACTACATTGGTTTTCACCAGCTTAATAATCTATAATTAATTAAAAATTTTAACATACAACCAAACGAAAAGGTCCATACATTTGTTTCAAGTTACAAGCAAAGACCATAACACAAAGCAAAAAAGTAACAACTACCATACATGAGGCCAAACAACAAGCATAAGTAAACTACGTATGGTCATGAAACCGGACAATTACATTGGGTTCAAGCATAAAACCCAACATACGCACATAAATAGTGGGACAAATAGGGCAAACAACCAACATACGCACACCCAGCATAACTTAAATTAGGCAAACACCCAACATAAATGCGTTCAAGCATTGTTCAATGTTTCAAGGAAAACACTCGTTCACAATACTTACATTTCACGCAGACTTCACAGATGAACTTTTATGGCATTCCTTCACAGAGATTGAACCGAACGATGAAGGCTTCACTTCGAGGGATTCTGTAAATAGGAAGCACAAATTGAGGGTCACACATATGCATAAAGTCAAGGAATGAATAATTCAGATGAAGTTAGGCATAAT
Source organism: Glycine max (assembly GCF_000004515.6). NCBI lineage: Eukaryota > Viridiplantae > Streptophyta > Magnoliopsida > Fabales > Fabaceae > Glycine > Glycine max. Next base: position 35,436,167 of record NC_038248.2, on the reverse strand, counting down.
GAGATTGTTGTCACAACAAATTTTGTATCAGCAAGAAGACTATTTTGTAGACAATAATAATACATGCTTTATAAAAATATAAGAATACTAAATCCTGTAACAGAAACAATATTAGTGTAAATTCCAAGAGGGATAAATGTATTTTTTAATTAATCTAAATTCTTAAAAGGCAAGAATTTCTCATCACTGGTGTAGAGGCTTTATAGCAAAGGAGAGCACCTTTAAAACAGAGATGTCTCTCTCTGTTCTCGCAGGAAATGTTACAAGGTTTTTAGATTATTTTTTTAAAATTCAAAGCTACATCCTTTTTAATTTATTAAAGAAATTAGGTAAACTACATCCCCTCTTTCATTCCTTTCACCTCTTTTTAAATCGAAATAAATTTCAGTCAACAATCATTTTTTTATACATGTGCCAATAGTTGTTAACCATTTAAGTGGATCAGTTAGCTAGTGGCATTATGTTAGTTAGTTTTCTATTCTGGTATATTCAATGAGTGGGAAGTTAGTGCATGTCCTACTCTCATTTTCATGAATTGAAACAAGAATAGGAGTTACCCAACTCACAACTCAACCATCAAATGCTACCCACAAACCAATTCAAGGTTCTCTAGATAAAAAGTGCTTCAAGCAGGATGAAAGAAATAATTGAAGCAGAAATAATTCAAGGTTCTCTACATAAGGAAGTGCTTCAAGCTTGAGTTATCCTTCCATCTTGTTTTAAAACAAGAAGGAAGGAAAAATATTTTTGATGCTAATGTTCGAAATTGATTCAGAGAAGCTAAGTTATACTTGACAAGAGATGCTAATTAAGTGGAATTTCAAAATTGATTCAGAGAACCACAACTGCTCTCAACAACCTAAGTTATACTTGACAAGAGATGTTGTGAAATATCATAATGTTTGCGATTTCAGTAAACCCTAATATTCCCAAAAGGTCGAAAACTACCATAGAACTACTAAAGACCATGAAGGCCTAGAAGGAAATGTTCGACATTTCAAGAAGCGTACCCTAATGGAGGGTTTTCAACATATATGTAACAATAAAATTAGGGAAATCAGAGACTGACCAACCTACATGATCATGGTAAGTGACGGCGGCCGAAGATGTTCGATGTTAGTGGCGAGGCGGCATCGAAGGTAGCACCAGGAACACCGTGAGCTCAGGGAGGGAAGGTTGTGACATGCGCGCGAAGTTCAAAACTGAGTGAGCACACCAAGTTCAGGGAGGGAAAGCTTTCACGTGACTAAATGATGGGATAGTCAACGACGGTGCTTCCCAAAAACGCAGTGGCAAAACAGGAAAGGACTGTTCAATGACGTGCTTTTGTAGCACCGTCGTTGATGAAGAAGCTAATATTACAAAAATGCCACCGTGCAAGAAACTACTATGGGTTCGCACGACCGATGTAGAATGCGCGTCGTAAATACATATAATCAAGTAATAATTAATTAATTAATTAAAACTTAACAATGAGTACTCAAATTTATCTATATTAGTAATAATGAATAAATATAATTATTAGGGATACCTTAAGGTTTGCTGTGAACACCCAGATATTTATCACAAGCATATATTCTAGTTTAAATTTAAAACAGTGTTTGAAAACATCATAGATCAGTGAACAAACAATACAACTAGAAAAGGTTCTCTTACAACTTTGACTTGATGTTGCTGCAGGAAGAGCAGGGATGTTGATAGCTGCAATTCCAACAATGAAGAATTATCAAAAGTTTACAAAAGAATTATAACATATCACATAAAAATGAATTAAAATGAAAATTGTGAAGCTAAAAATAATCCAAAATAAAAGGATTTTCTTCTCTCTCGATGAATGAAATTAAATAAAGAACAATTCTCTTCTTATAATTATATAAATCAAGATATGATAAGTACATATAATTAGAAAATTAATTAAAAATATGATAAGTACATGTATTTTAAAAATTAAATCAAGATATGATAAGTACGTATAATTAGAAAATTAATTAAAAATATGATAAGTACATGTAATTTTTTTAAAAATTAATTCAAAATATGATAAGTACATATAATTTTTTTACTATATATTATGGTTTTAGTTAATTTAATATTATATAATTAAGCATCATAAGAATAAATAATGATGATGTATAATTATTTAAAAATTAACTTAAATACATTAATAATTAACAATAAAAATAAATATATAATATTAAATTAACTAAAACCTAAAAGAACATTCTACAATCTCATTTCCAGTGGTGGAAATACAAAATTACTAAAAGAACATATAATATATAAGATTAATTTACAAAATTAAGTGTTCTGATATCTAGCATAACAATAAAAAATATAAACATTATTCATGAAATATGTAACATTTAGAATGTATAACAAATATCCTAGTTAACTTGCAAGGAACTAGTCTGTATGTACCTTGTTAAAAAAAATGAAGAAAACCTTCTTCATCAAGCACCAAGACCTTCACACCCATCAGCCTAGTTGCAAAACCATCTGACTCTAAAGTAGAATTCAATCCTAAAGAATGCCCACTCTGATTAACAGCAGGGTAAATGCACCAGAATAAGAATAAAATACAAAAAAACGAAATTAGTAAAACAAGTGGTTGATTCAATCTTGTTCTACTGAAGACAAGGCTATGTAAAAAACAATGGACACAAGAAGCAACCAACAATAAAAAGAGACATAAGAGGGAAAGGAGAAAACGGTTAAACAAACCTGGTCAACTGGAATCATCATCATATACATTTTTGCCTAATCAAAGATTCAAATGCTCCATTCTCTCTACGTATACTTGCCTCAAACTTCTGAACCTCAGTTGAATCTTCATAGAAAATAAAATATACTTTCAGCCTTCTTGAGGGATTCTCAACTTTGTAGACTTCAATTTCCCTAACGAAAGGTCATATCTGGATGGTAAACAATGACTATAGAGGGCTTTAATATATCCAGTATAGGCTTATCACTTTCTGGGGCATAAAAATACACAGGTGGTAGTGGCTTCCCATTTCTAGTTGCAGCATTAGGATTAGTATGCCTTCGAAGAACTATGTTTTCCACAAATAACAAACTATAAGCAAGATAAAAAAAGTCAGTTTCTTCAAATCTTGTTGACTATCAACCAACAAACCTCCATAATTACAAAAATAAAGCTTCAAACTACATACAACATATACATAACACAATAAGTAATTTATCATAGCAATATATAACAGGCATAATAAGAAATCACATTCAAAATAAATATAGGAAGCATGGTTGCTACAGAGCCCTCCACTACAAATTAAAGTTAAAAAAAGCATCAAAAGGTTGAGTATCTAGCATCTAAGGCAAAAAAATAAAAAGTAATTTTGTTTTACAACCTATGTCTAAAATCTTCTAGTAACCTAGTTATCAAACTATTGTCATCAACAATGTCAATTTCATATTACTTATTGCCTCGATCTTTCCAAAATTACAGGAAGAAATTTTTGCAAAGGAAATCATCTATTTCAAAAAGGATTCAACATAGTCTAGCTAAGTTTGGTAGTGTACAATGAATTTTATTTTATTACTACCATAGTAGACCATATAAATTTTATTACTACCACAGTACCACCAATTAAACAAATTAATTGAAGAACAAAGAAGAAATGGTGACATTCAGATTACACCAAAATATCCAACATTCATCAAATTCAAATTTGGTTTTTTTTCAAAACTCTCTTCAGGCCATCGTATTTTGAAACAAATAGATTTAAAACATATGAATTGAAACAATGCCAAATCTATGTATCCAGAAATTGGTTCCCATCTTGACTTCATTAAGTCTGCTTTGGAACCAAATACTTGATACCTTATAATAAAATATAAAAAAAAACATAGGGAAACTTCAAATTTTCAAATTAAGAATTTCTACGAGAAAAAAGTTGAACTAGAAAAAAGAGTTGGGGCTTACATTATATCATGCCACTAATTATCTAGCTAATTTATTACTTCTCAACATATTTCCCTAGTGAATAGTAGTTGTAGCTTGCCCACCATACAAATCAATCTTTTGTCTTTTAAACTCCAAGATCAGAAGCATGCCTGCCTTCATTCAAAATCAGAAACATTTAAAAGTGGGAAGGATTTCTTACTTAAAAACACAGTTGCTCCAGCGCTCCAGCATGTCACCAACATTCACTATGAATGCTTTGCAGCATGACAACATCAATAATCAGTCAAATGATATAATAATTCAGGAAAAGGGCATGACAAAGGTAATGAAGTTAAGACCTAGTAGCATAGGTACTTCCTCTCTTTGCAGTCAATTATGCCTAATACTTGATATAACACAGCTTAAAAAGAATTAAAATTTTAGAAATACATTAGTTGTGGCAAATAAGTTAATTTTACAAAGAATGAATGGTTTTGTGGCATTCCATGTGATACTATGAAAAGTATGACCTTCTTACATGATCCCATCATCATGATTTGTATGAATGACAATTGGAAAGACTCTCTATGAAATTAGGATAAACAAATCCAGGAAAAAAAACTTGAATTTGAAGGAAGAAGGGCATGTTTGAAATTTTTTAGAAATCAACCCATGAATTAAAAGGTACGGAACTAGGGATGAAGAAGAAAGAATTCTCAGTTTCTCGATGATGGAATATAAACACAATTCTGCAGGTAATTTGATTCCATATTACTCAAGAAATCATCAAAATAATCACCTTCTCGAAGCTAAAGCAAAAAGCTCTAGTTATTGCCTTATAGGACAACGTGACAAACCATGTTCCACTGCATCATTATGTAGGTACTGGATATTCAACACATGTTTAGGTTAAAATAAAAAGCACTTCCAAATTCAAAAATGACACACAAGCAAGAGTAAAATGGTTCAGACTCCCAAATTAGGAACAACAAATAGGGGAACAAATTCAAACATACATGCAGTAACTCCCAAATCAAGAACAACAAACAAGGGAACAAATTCAAATGCTCTAAGACTTGTAAAAGAACCTATAGTAGCTACAAAATTTGTTGAACACCAACACTATTTTACAAATCTATACTACATTGAAGCTGAGTTCACTTCACTGTTGTAAACCTAAAGTCTCTCTTGAACCAACAGTACCTCACTTAAGTAGAAAGGCTACAAACTTGGTTTACCAGTCAAATAACAGGAACTCAACAACTTGGTAGATGTTTGGCAAGCTACCAAAATGAAGTCCTCTGACTGTCATACACATTCTAAGAGTAAAAAATCTATGACCAAGATTAACTTAGGCACATAAGTTTAATACATTATTCAATTGCTCAAAATCACCCATACCCTAGTTGAAAACAAACAGGCTCTTAGTTAAATTAAATGATAATCAATCAACAATAGGAACCCTGGCATACAATACCAAGGGAAACTACCAAAATGGACAAATATAACTATGCTTCAAAACCAGGGATGACACCAACCAAGAGAAATGCTTTAACCTACGACCCAACTACTGCAAAATGCAGACTCAATATACAAGAATTTATTCCTCGAGTTCATCTCTCTTTTAGAGTTTGGTTTTAACCTAACTCAGCACCAGAAGTTAGTTGAAGAGTTTACCTTGGCGAACACTTGCGAGGTGCGGCACGAGCCACAGTCAGAAAGTCAGGAACACGCGTACGCGAAGCTCAGGGGGGGTGCACCTATGATTCGTTGCCGGACATCACGGTGGTGCTAGAGTATACGGTGCCAAGTCAAGGAGAACACTGAGAGCTCGAGCTAGGGTTTTCGATTTAGGAATAAGAGAGTGCGGCCTTTGGAATTTATTATTTAATGTTTACGATGGTGTATACGTACACACGTCGTTGTATTTTACCATTTCTACCACGGGCATTATATATACACCGTCTTAGATAACTTAGAGGTAATTGCAAAAATACCTTGCCTAACCTACTAAGACGGTGTTGCAACCAAAGGTCCTTGTATATGTATTATATTTACAAAAATGCCACCACACAGGCTACTACAACGTTTATCATTTGACCGATGTCGATAGTGCGTCGTAAAAAGATCTTTTTTTAGTAGTGAATAATGAAACCATCGTTCTTTATTTGGATAAAAAAGTGCACATACAACACAGAAAGGTGACGACGACAATGGAATTTGAATGATTGGGCGGTGTGGGGTGTAGGGAGATTTTGTACAGATAAAGAATTCCGGTGATGAAGGGCGACATATCATATCATGAGGCTCATTCTGAAAGTCCAATTACAATATTGCACACCACACAAAATTATTGACTTACTGGCATATTGGGTTGGGATATAATTCGTGATCATTTTTTGGTACTATTAAAATTTTGACTTTGCATTGCCAAAAAATTGTTAACTTTGTCTCTTATGAGTTCATGTTTATGCTATCATGGTTGAAAGTGTTGTTGTCAATTACTACATTCTCTCATAATTTTTTCTCGCTATAATCAAGGTAATACATGTTGCATTCCCTCTAGATTTCTTTGGTGTGCACTTTATATTCTTTTTTTTCTTATATAATAAGAATATGACTACACAATGAAGAAATAAGAAGGAATGTAACATGTAGCCTCGATTGTAATAAGAAAGTATTGTGCTTCAATTGCATACAATCTTGTGACAAGGATCATTGATCAATTCAAGTAGGAGTTTAATTTAGCATTTTTTTATTAGATTTGAGAATTTTTATATAAAAAATTGTACTTTCTAAACTTCATTTATCATTTATTTTAGCAATGTGGAAAAATTAAATCTTCATAAATGTAATTGGAAAAAAAAATAGAATGCATATAAAGAGATCATGATGTTGTGAGGGCAGAAAATATTCATAATTACTTGATAAAGTCGGGATTCAACCATATATGGTTAACAATTTTAATGTTATTTTTTTTTAAAAAAAAGGACTTTACAAGCTAAGAATAAAAGTGTTGGTAAAGGTGCAAACACAATTTCCACTGTGAGATATGCGAAAAAAATCTCTTAAGCTATTTTTGCTTTTGTTCTTTGGGAAGTAACGTTGATGGTTTCTCTTTTATTTATTCCCCAATCTACATATATAATTTTTCCTTTACATTTCGCCGTTCTTATTCATGTTTTGATTTTCTTTTTTATTAAAAGTGTTTAGGTTTTACATACTGACAACATGACAAAATTAGTGAGAATTTAGATTAACTAGTATGAGGTTAGTTCAAATTAATTAGTGACATCAAGTTTGAGCTTTAGGCATATGACTATGTTAAATATTTGTAGAAATTTTTTTACCACTTGACGTAGAGAATACATGTGGTTTTGTAAAAGTAAATCATAATAACTATATATATATTATAAAAAATATATAAATTATATTTTGTATTTATAATCAGCAATTTAAATTGTGATATGAAGTTGTTTTCCAATATTAACAATTTGCTATAGAAATTATTGAAATTTAGTTTATAGGTAGAGATAAAATATAATAAATTGAAAGTGATAGGTAAACGGTAGTTGCGGCTAAAGTAAATTGAAAGTGATAAGAAATCAAATATATTAGAGATAAAAGAAAGATTTTTTATATTTTTTTTCGCTAGTTGCGTCTAAAGTATGTGAAATGAAAGTCTAAAGAAAAATAGATGAAAAATATTAATAATATCTAATTGACATAGTAAGCATACCAAGAAGGATGAGATAAAGGGAAGTTAGATTAGAAAAATATGAATAATGCATGGAGAAAGAATGCTAGAATAATCCTCAGTGTAACATTCCCAAAAAAAAATTTAATTAGAAAATTAAATAATTATATTTCACTTTGTGTGTAGTATGATTAAACCTATAAGAAAATATAAGATAAGACTATTAGGGCCTACTAAATGGGCCAACCTGTTAGCCCAAGACATAGACGCACTCAAACTTGACCTAGGAATAAAAGGAGAAAGGAAGATGAGTTGAGAAAGAATGAGAAACAAAGAAGAGGACCCAAGTCACCTTTAGAGATCGTTTGCTTATCTCTTCACCAAGTGAGTACAACCCTTTGTTGTCATCTACAACCCTATGGTCTTGTTTCATGATTGTTCTTTTCTTGTTTGTGTATATGTACATCTCCTATCTTTAGGGTTTTATGAGGATTTCGAATTGGTTGTTTGATTATTGGGTTCAAAGAGGGTATTATGATGTTTAGGAATTAGAAAAGGGTAATCTTAATGATGAGAAACTTATGGGATTATTTTAATTTCAATGTTATGCCTTGGACTATTTGGGAACCATGGGAGGTTCCTTTTGGATCACTTAGAATTATGTTCTTACAATTTTTGTTTCCATTTCATGTTAAGCGTGAGGTCGAGCATGCTAAGCGTTAGACTCCAAAGAGCATAACATGTTGGTCTATATGGTTGTCCTAACCAACATCTTCAGAGTACGCTAAGTGCATCAGATGACAAAGTTAAGTGTGAATTTTTCTGTGCTACCATGGAACCCTAGAGTTGATTGTGTTTTATTTATATTTTCATTCTATTTATATAATCATCATCCCTAATTATTAATTTATGATAATATGAAATGTCTATATCTTGAAAGACATTGCATATATATATATATATATATATATATATATATATATATATATATATATATATATATATATATATATATATATATATATATATATATATATATATATATATATATATATATATATATATATATATATATATATATATTCATCATTGTTGGGTTATTTTCATTTTTGGTTTGTGTTATTGTGTCATTACACCCTTACTTTAATGTTGCCAACCCTCCAAAATTAGGGGACTACAAGACTCACTCAAAGGCATTGGGTGGAGATCACCCTGATGCTAGTGCTATCAACAATTTTGCTATATTTTGATTTTCTTTGCTTGCCACTATTTGCAATTTTTTTTCCAACTTTTCTTTTTATTTAATTTATTTATTCCAATTGTTATTAATACCCATTTCTAAAACTTGATTTTACCTTTTGTGATTTTAAAACTTTTGTTTGGCCTTGCTTGGTTATGCAAAGCAAAACACCCATTATTTAACTTGATTCGGAATAGGTTGTTATAACAACTTGTTTTTGCCCCTAAGTTGTACCATTTGATTCTTATTTTTCAAAATAGGTCTTCATTTGAGGGACATTAAATGCAAACCAATGGTTCTTGTTTCTTCTAATGATGATCACATCAAGGTAAGTAAAAACACAATACATATACATTAGGGGTGTCAATTTGATTTTCTAGCTAGCACTTTAAATTATATTATGGTGTACTATGGTGACCATATAGGTAACTTTATGATTATGAGATGTAGTATGATCATTGTAAGGTTTATTTAATTAATTTATTGTGCAATAAGACTATAACAGGTGTGTTGACCCATGCAACATCCTAGCAAAGAATTGACTACATTTTTATGGTTCATTCTTAATCTTTTTTGACAAAATAAATTACAAGTATCATTTCTAAAACCTCAATGAATAGTTTGAATTTAGAGCGAAATAATGAATTTCACATCATCAAACATGGAATTTTGTTACATAAAATTATATATAATTCTAAGAAACTTTTATAGATATGTTCATGTAACAAGTTGAGATTTATATTAAGATAATAAAATTAGATTCTCAAAATAAAGTATATATTTTCACCCATGGAAAGAGACAAAAAAAGGACATGAATTGATGCTAAATATGAAATTAATTAATTGTCGCATTTAATTTACTTACCATATAAATATATTTATAGTTAATTTCTTTAAATGTTATGAAATATTAAAAAACCAACAATAAATTGATTGAGTGAGATATGATTTTGTTGTAAGCATCAATTGATGATAACTTTTTTCATAAACACAAAAAAAAAAAAGATTGGTGATAAAAAAATTATGATTTGATAAGGTAGAGTCTCAAAAGTTATATGATGTGCAATGCACTGATTACATTTTCATGTACAACTATTTCAACCTTATAACACATTAATGTTTTTTTGTCATTCCTCATGTAACATGCCACCAAAATTAGCTAATGTCTAAGAAGACAAATTAGGAGATTGAAAAGGTTCATTATAAGTCTTCTAATCAAATAATTCAAAACCTTCTTAACCTATCTTCTTTTTATCTTAACCTTTGTCTTCTAATTTTCCTATACATAAATACTTTGTCAAAAGCATCATTATTTTATTCATTTTATGTCATTTTCTTTATGTTGATCCAACACTTCTATCTCTTGTCTTGTCACTCTCTCAACATAATCGACCTTCAAAATGGTAATATATAGCCATATCAATTGTAATGTCATGTTCAATTTTTAGTCTTTAACTTTTTGTGCCATTAAATTGTTGGGTTTGTCTCTTTGGAGTTCACGTTTGTGTCACCATGGTTGAAAACATTGTTGTTTATTACTACATTCTTCTCATAAAGCTTTTTCGTTACAACCAAAGCAACAAATGTTGTGTTCCTTCTTGATTACTTGGGTGTGCACTCTACACTAAAGAAATTAGAAGGGAACCAACAAGTAATGCTTGATTATAGTAAGAAAGCATTATGCTTCAATTGCACACAATCTTGTCATAAGGATCATCGATCCATGGGTGTTTAATTTGATTTCATAGAACTACAAACAAGAGGGAAAGGCCTTGTATCATTTTTTTTATTAGATTCGAAGATTTTTTTTTTGTTTTAGTGATGGGGAAAACTAGATCTTGACAAGTATAAGTGCAATTTATTTAAAGAGATTATCCTATCATGATGTTCTGAGGGTAAAGAATATTCAAAATTATTTTGACATTGGTGGGATTCAACCATATGTGATTAACAACTTTAAAGTTGTTTTTTTGAACAAGAGGAATTTTGACAAGCATAAGACTTGGGGTTGGTAAAAGTTTCAAACACACTTATCTATATGAGTTTGTGACTTTTAACAACTATTTTAGTCTTAGGCTTGTCAACATCCCTCTTGTTCCAAAAAAAGCAACATTATGTTATTAATCACGTAAGTTTAAATCTCACATCATCATGATACAATGATCTCCTTATCTAAAATGCACTTAACATTTATTGAGATCTAATTTTCCCTTGCAAAAATAAAAATAAAAAGTAAAAAGTAAAAAATTACTATTTTTTAATTAAAAGAATGCTTAAATATATTAAAATAATGCTACTAGGCCTTTTTTTTGCAATTGTATGAAATCAAATTAAGCATTCACTTGAATGGATAAACAATCCTTATGATTGAAGCACAATATTTTTTTACTAGAATCGAGGTAGTATATGTTGTATTTCCCTTATTCCTTCAATGTACATTTCACATTCATTTTATTTATAAACAAAAAAATGAGAAGAGAATATCAAAAAAATCAAAACTCAAAAGGAAATGCATCATGCACTACCTCAATTAAAGCAAGAAAGCATTCTAAGAAGAATGTAATGCTTTCAACTATGTATGGTGACACAAACAAGAATTCTTAAGAGACAAACACACCAATTTAATATAATAGTACAAAAAACTAAAGACTAAAAATTGAACATGATATTGCAATTGATATGTGTATACATTGTTGAGGTAGATTATATATGCTCAAAGAGAGAGAGAAAGAGGAGGTGTTAGAAGAACATAAAGAAAATCACATAAAAATTTAATATAATTATGATGGGTAGGAGAGAGTATTTATCTATAGGAAAAATATAAGACAAATGTTGATATAGGATGATCAGTTATGAGGGTTCTGATCCATTTGATTGCAAGATACTAGATTGGACCTTTTGAGACTTTAGCCCATTAAATTGTTAAGAAAATATCATTATTTTTTATGATTTTTTATAATTAATCGGTGCTTACAACACAATCACGTCGCATGAAATAAATTTACTAATGCCTTTCTTATATTTCATAAAATTAAAAAAATAACTACAAATGTATTTATATGGTAAGTAAATTAAATGCCACAATTAACTAATTTTTTAACATTAATTCATTATTATTTTGTCTTCTTTCATGGATGAAATTATATACTTTATTTAGATAATCCAATTTTATTAACTTAATATAGATGTTATAGCTACTTTATTCAAAAATTAATTTTGCATTGGTAAATGCATGCGGATTGATGAGAAACTTTTTTAAACAAGTAATTGAAATTTAAAGGATTAATTATATATTTCACATTCTTATGTTTTAGCTTATGGCTAATTTTAATATCTTTATTTAAATTGTTTACATTTAGTTTTTATAATTATTTAATTGTTATAGTTGTTTTTTCCCTCAAATTTTATGTCATTAGTTGAACACACAATCACCTTCAAATATTAAATAACTAATGAACTTAATAAAGCACATTTTGAATGAAATAAAAAATAATAGCATTGTATCTAATGAATAAAAGTTATTTAATTTATATCTTTAAATTAAAAAAAGTATCATTAATTTTATAAGGTAAGAAATATTTTATAATAAAAAATTATAAAATATTGTTTGTAGAAAAGGGTATGTCCTTGTAAAATAACTATATTCCAAAATTTTAATATTTTAATTCATGGAATATCTATTTCATTGCATAAAAATTATTTATGAAATACTTCTATTTCATTTTATGTGATATTTTAGAAGAAGAAAAAATATTCTAAATTAGTTGTCATTTTACAAAACCAATGAAGTATTAAATATTTTTGTTCATAAAGTATTTGTCTATGATAAAATATTTAATATTTCATTGATTTTTTTAAAATGATAACTAATTTGAAACAATTGTTTTTGCTAAAATATCATATAAAATGAAATGGAAGGATATTTTATAAATATTTTTATGTAATGAAATAGATATTCCATGAATTAAATATTAAACTTTAGTGATATGGTTATTTTACAAGGACATGCCTTTTCTATAAACAATAGTTTATAATTTTTTATTAAAAATATTTTCTTGCCTTATAAAATAATTTATTTTAAAGATACAAATTAAATACCTTTTATTCATTAGATATAATACTATTATTTTTATTTCATTCAAAATGTGCTTTATTAAATTCATTAATTATTTAATATTTGAAGGTGTGAGTGTGTACTTAATTAATGGCATAAAATTTGAGAAAAAACACTCTTAGCTATAACAATTAAATAATTATAAAAATTAAATGTAAAAAAATAAAATAAAGAGATTAAAATTATCCATAAACTAAAACATAAGAATGTGATATATATATATATATATATATATATATATATATATATATATATATATATATATATATATATATATATAAATATAATTAGGCCTTTAAATTTCAATCAATTGTTTAAAAAAGTTTTCCTTCCTCATGCATTTACCAACACAAAATTAAATTTTAAATAAAGTAGCAGTGACATATTGACATCTATATTAAATTTTCATTCAAAGTGTGTTGTATTAAATTCATAAATTCATTATTAAATATTTGAAGGTGGAAGTTTGTGTGTTCAAATAATGAGATAAAATTTGAGAAAAAAACACTAGATAATATTAATTGTCATTGGGTCAAATGGAAAACCATTACATGGCCTTCCAACGACAACAAAGACGAAGAAGAAAACCCTTCCAACGACAACAAACCATTATAGGGTTTTTTATATTTGGTTTGCCATATGCTTCCTGTCGTCGATTCCTTAGTCAAAAGCTCTTCTTCACATCGCAAAATTCGTCGCTAGCATCGCGCGCAACTTCCCGAGACTTTCACCCAACCTCATTCTCTCCAGAAACAAACGCATGACGGCAGCGAACTCGGCAGCGAAGGAGTTCGATGTGATATCGATGCAAAGCGACAACATTACTTATCACCAGAAGGGAGTGGTGGTGAGTCGCGTTGAGATGGAAGGTAGAGACGACAAATTGGTGACACAGGTGAGCGGATTCGACGCAAAGGAGGGTTTGTTGTCATTCGTCTTCGTTGTCGTCTTCATCTTAGATCAAGAGTGAGAGCGTGGACATGGAGAAGCTAATTGATAGAACTATTTATGATTGTGCTCGCAACTGGCACTTTCACCATCACCAAACTTCTCACCATTGATTTTATCAATGCTAATGTTCTTTTTTTCTTGTTCTTTTTAATGATTTTTTTTTTTTACATAGGCGTGATGGAAGCTATGGCCATTTGCCCATTTCATTACTTATGGTGTGATGCCGGTTGAGCAAAGACTTCTTTGGATGGATACCATATAGCTTATTTGGGTGACCATACTTTCCACATATATCTATGTGGATTTATTTTGAAATGCTACATATTAGAATTTGAGTAGTGTAAGACAATAAAACATTTCCAACTTCTCTTGCATTATTATTCATGTTTCAAAATTTTTTATTGGTTCTAACGTAGGCTTTTGTGATCATTATATTTTCAAATAAAAAAAATCAGAAGCAAGAAACTCTCAATCTATGGTGCCTTCAGAAGTGAAATCCACCACATATGTTCATCCTCTTGAGGTCAAAAGTTGATAAGAACAGGTAAATTTGAAGTCAAAACTACATGTCGTTTATATTTTTTTGTTTCCATTGTTTCATTGGTTTAATCATTGTTGTGAGATTACAAGCATGCAATATGAAAGTTCATTATTGAAGAATGAAGCTGCCAAGTTTCAAGCACTTCTCTGCAAGCCTTGAAAGGTACTCACTGAAACATTTTCATTGGTGGACTAATTAGCTCCATGAGTGTTATATTCTTTTAACAATTTATGAAAATTTAAATATATACTATAGTGGGGGTAATTCCTTTGAAATAAAGTGTTGCTTTTAAAAGATTTATAGACAAAAAAAAAAAGTAAGGTGACAATCTATAAGTGTGAACTGAAAATGAGAGTAGGACATTTTTTTATCATTGAATCCTTTTTTATTTATTATTATTATTATTATTAGTATGATAATGATCTTTGTTATTTTGTGTTCACTTCTCTAGAGTTTTGGTTAGAGGAAAAACAAAATAAATATTTAAAAAAATATCAGTTTTAATTGAAAATTGTCTTAGAATGTTAAGATTCTAAAACGGTTCTCAACAAAACCCGTTTTAGAATCCATGAAATTTAAGACGGTGAGAAACCGTAATGAAAAATGAATATTTTTCACGACAGTAACTTCACAATGGTTTTGAAATCGTCATCAAAAGTCTTTATTTTCGTAGTGTGATTGTGTTTGTGTGTATATATAAAAATTGATTAAATCCGATTTCAAGTTTTTCGTTGGACAAGGTAATTTGTCGTTTGGCTGGATATATAAATGGTTTCTACTGGTAAATGGAACAACGTACAGGTATGTTGGATATTATGGCATCACCACAAGTCGTGAATGCTAAACCGCATGCAATTGTGCATGGGTTGGAAATAGCTTGAACACAAGGTGTTAGCTAGTGAGCACATTTGTGAATCTGACTCTCAAGTTGTGCTTTATTTGTGTTCTGTCTTGTTGGCTTACCCACATGGATTGTTTCTTATATTCCTTGCTTATGAACTAGGAACCACTAGTTTTATTTTGTTCTGTCTTTATTTTTCTAGTTCTGAATGATATTAAAAAAAAAAGTTGTTCCTATTCTTATACATCCTTTTTTTTCTTAATTTAGTTGAGAAGCATAGAAGTTTTCTACATCTTGCAACTTCGTTTACCAATTGATTGTTTGGGATGTCTGTCCCATTGATCTAAAGCCCAAGCTTTTAGCAAATGCCCTAAGAGTGTTCTTCATGAGGCACAACTAGGGTGAATTAGTTTTTTTTTTCTTTTGGAGTTGCTTTTCTATATTATGAAGCATAAAAAAGGTACTTTAAAACAATCAAATCAATAACAAAAAATTAAAAACAAAGCAAGCCGTTTTTACTAAAAAAAATTGTATTTTTTTCCTTATTATATATATTTGAAATTAATTTTTTGTATTTAGTTACATATTGTTGAATCATTCAATTGATATTAAAATTTAAGACATAAGAACATATATCATATACATGTTAAGAGAATGAAACTTGATTTTTTTACCAAATTAAACTAGGTGATTTCATAAAACAATATACGAAACAAGTGTTTTTTGAAACTATTTATCTATCAGGACTTGGTTTTGGTCACATAGGATTAAAGAGGTGTTAATCAAAGTGACATCTCTTATTATTCATTTCTATGCTAGCGGAAGGCATCACACTAATGGACGAAACCTGTTTAGGTTAAATGTCAGCAAAGGAACATAGACTGTAGTTTCCTCAACGTAGTGGGCAAAGATAATCATCTCCAGGAAGCTGACAATTCCTATTCCTTATATAATTCTTTGTTTGAACCTGAATGCAAGGAAAACTCCATCTCCATGCAAAGGCCACCACTTTTGACTATTGAGTGGTGAAACAAATATGGCAAGACCAAGTGATAGAGGATCTATTTCAGATAGAAAATTGGTATTTAGTACGAATGTCACTTTCGTATAACTGCACGAACATTGATTTACAACGAATCCCGTATTACATGTTTTCAAATCTGTTAATTAATATTTATTTTTTAAAAATAACCTCCGTTCTTTTTTCTTTTGGTAATTGGTGTTCTTTTGGTAATTGGTGTGTGAGAAATTTCGTACTACATACCAATGCTCTTTCATATAGGAAGAATATGCACACGAAAAATCTTCTTGTTCATTGTTTCTCTTTCGTATTAATTGTATTTTATCTTCTAGAGGATGGATATGCTCTTGAGTCATGTTATTATTAACTCAACATTACGTTAATCCATATTATTGGTTAATTTCTAAGTGATCTTTTTTCACATTTATCTGGAGAATAATGCAGAATAAAATTCCAACCATGCAGAGGCAATTTAGAAACAAAGTCTTACAAGGGGAACACGTAATACCAAGTGCTTTGTGTGAGAAGGTGAAAGAAGTTAGTAATCATCTATTTTTCAAATGTGACATTTCATCCAAGTTTTGGTACTCATGTTTCAGATCTAGGGGATGTCTCGACTGTTTTGTGAAGTCATCTTTGGGTATTTTGAGGGGTTAGCACTTAGCAGTTAGTTAAGGCACGAATATTGTTTTTTAGAGATGATGTGCCACTAACATAACTTGTGCTAAAAAATGAGATTTGAAAATTTAAAAAAGTCTTCAATGTGGAATTAAAATCCATTGCCCCATGCTATAATACCAAACACGAGATCTCTAGCTGGGACACTAGCTAGCACAGTATATATATGAAAAATATATTATATATAACCTAAATGTGAGAAAAATAAAAATACATATACATTTACTACTAGTAAATAAAGAATATAATATTATAAAACTAAATAAATAATATTGTATACCTTGTAATACTATTTATCTTAATTATAACAAAATTACTCCGTATTAAATATTCTTTCTTTTATAAAATTGCATTTTTCCATTTAATATTTTAGTGGCAGAAATAAGATATTATTATTAATGTAAATTTTAAATTAAAATACTTTGGCTCAAGTATTTTGGTACCAATCCTGTTTATCATGAGTTTGACGTTAAAATTTGAAATATACTCAAATTAGGTTATTTATTTATTGGCTTAAATAAGTTTTTAATCCTTTAATTTTGAAATAAGTTTATTTTTAATCCTTCAAATTTAAAATTGATATTTTTAGTCCTATAAATTGAAAAAAAAAATAGTCCCTATGTCCAAATACCATTCGAGATTTTGCTTATGTTGCTAAGTAACGGATTACAAGTTGTTCACATGACAACTTATTTTGATTTTTATTCTTATTATCAAACACTTTATCACATTTGCGTTTTTTTCTTCAAAGTATTCATTCTAACACTGTTTAGAAAGAGCTACTAAAACATCTTTTGTAAAATTACAGTACTGAAAAGATCAACTTTAAATATAGAGGATAAAATTTAAATTTATGTCAAATTTGAGTGACTAATAATATATTTAAGTTTTTATTTATTTTTATCATATGATTGCCTTTTAGGTTTTCTTTACAACAACAATAACCATTATTTTATAGATAAACAATTTAGTCTCCATATTGTAGTTATGATGTGTTAATATCATTTATATGTTTATCCTCAATATTTTTTTGTTACATTCATGTCTTAGTAAAATATGATATATATATATATATATATATATATATATATATATATATATATATATATATATATATATATATATATATATATATATATATATATATATATATATATA